>NC_085021.1:19475221-19562721 GCF_963692335.1 Osmerus eperlanus
ACTATGTATCAGGACAGCAGGATCGTGTTCTCTACATCAAGTACAGGCTCCTGAAGTGTGGTGGTGTCTCTTTGCTGCCCTTCAGTGGTGGATATCAGAACTTCAGCCCATGTTACTACCACGTCCCAGCAGTGTTGTGTGATGGTTGTGTAATGGTTGCCCCCCTCGGTCGCCTTGCAGACACGACCGACGCCACCTCACCTCACCTCTGCCATGGCCGAGAACATCCTGGCCGCCGCCTGCGAGAGCGAATCACGGAAGGCAGCCAAGAGGATGCGACTGGACGTGTACCAGGCCCACGTGAGTCAGCTTCCTGTGTGTGTGTTCCAGAGACGTGCGTGTGCTGAGTTGGAGTGGCTGAGTTGTTTGTGGTTGTGTGGGTGAGAGAGTCCAGATGGTGTGATCATGCATGTATGCGTCCACAGCTCCTGGCAGTATACATCATGTTATTGTATTACCCCTACTGTGTGTGTGCTTCAGATCAAAGAGCTTGAAGGAAACATGACACTGAACATACTTACTCTCTTTACCTCCCCTCTTCCCCCTCTCCTTTATTCCCCCCTCTCCCCTCTTCCCCCTCTCCTTTATTCCCCCCTCTCCCCTCTTCCCCCCTCTCCCTTAGAACTGGCGTTCCCTTAGAACTGGCGTTTTCCCAGATGCCTTCAAAACAGCTGTTGTAAAGCCCCTATTAAAGAAACCCAAATTGGATAACAGTCTACTTGCAAATTACAGACCAATATCAAACCTTCCATTTATTAGTAAAGTACTGGAAAAGATAGTTTTAGTCCAATTAAATTCTTTTCTTGAAGAAAATAACATCCTGGAAGTCTCGCAGTCAGGTTTCAGGAAATATCACAGTACTGAAACTGCTCTCACCAAAATAATTAGCGACCTCAGACTAAACTCTGATGCAAATAAAGTCTCTATCCTTATCCTGTTAGATCTCAGTGCAGCATTTGATACAATTGATCACGACATCCTAATCAATAGACTGGAAAAGCTTATTGGGTTCACGGATAGTGTATTGAACTGGATGAAATCATATATCACAGGAAGGAAATTTTATGTTAGTTTAGGTGACCATAGGTCCAAGAAACATGAGAACTGCTACGGGGTTGCTCAAGGAAGCTGCTTAGGTCCGTTACTCTTTTCTCTTTATATGTTACCACTCGGCGACATAATCAGAGAACATAACATAGATTTCCATAGCTATGCGGATAACACACAACTATATATATCCACTGAACCCAACGATGCAACGGCCATCAATTCCATTACCAACTGCCTGTTGGCAATAAACAAATGGATGAACGCTAACTTTCTTAAATTAAATGAAGACAAAACCGAAGTCCTACTATGTGGCCCCAAATCGAAAAGAGAGATGCTTATTAAGAATCTTGGAGGTTTAACCCCCTGTCTTAAACCAGAGGTGACGAGTCTCGGTGTAATCCTGGACTCAGATTTGAATTTCAACTCTCACATTAATAAAGTGACCAAAACAGCTTTCTTTCACCTGAGGAATATAGCAAAGGTACGACCATTCATAAACCAAAATGATGCAGAGAAGTTAATTCATGCTTTTATATCCAGCCGGCTGGACTACTGTAACGCACTTTTCACTGGTATTCCCAAGAAAACCACTGAAAGACTACAGCTCATTCAAAATTCTGCAGCTAGATTATTAACCAAAACTAAAAGGAGAGAACACATTAGTCCTGTCCTAGCTACTTTACACTGGCTCCCTGTTACCTTCAGAATTGACTTTAAGGTCCTTTTCCTCACATACAAAGCTCTACACGGACAAGGACCTAGCTACATTGCTAACTCCTTTATAAACTACACACCAGCTAGAACACTGCGATCATCAAATGCAGGCCTATTAGAGGTCACCAGAAGCAGTCATAAGAAGATTGGTGATTCGGCCTTTGTCAATTACGCCCCAAAACTATGGAACAAATTACCCATAAATATTAGGGAAGCAAACACAGACATTTTTAAAAGACAGCTTAAAACCTACCTTTTTACCGAAGCATTTAAGTAATTTTATCTCAAAAGGGTTTTCCTACTTTTATTAATTATATTATTGTTACTTTTAAGATGCATGTTTAAAGTTGGTTTCTCTCTTGAACAGAGATCTTATTGGGATTTTTGTTTGAATTGTTTATCACTTGTATTATTGTTTTTATTGATTTTATGTAAAGCACCTTGAGCTGCAATTCTTGTATGAAATGTGCTATATAAATAAAGTCTTACTTACTTACTTACTTTATTCTCCCCTCTTCCCCCTCTCCTTTGTTCCCCCCTCTCCCCCTTCTCCTCTTCCCCCTCTCTTCTCCTCTCTCCCTCTCTCCACCTCTCCTCTCCTGTCTCTCCTGTCTCCTCCCTCTCCTTCCCTACCCCATCGTACCACCCCCCCCCCCCTCCCCCCCCCCCCCCCCCCAGGAGGAGCAGATTGCCCTGGACAAGCCTGTGTGTCGTGAGCCAGCCTCCCTAGCCCACTCTGCCTACTCCCTGGCTGCTTCGGCCTTCTCCCAGGACCAGCTCTACATCAACGGCGGCCTCAACTACAGTTACCGTGGTTACGGCGGCCTGGGAGCCAGCATGCAACACCCGGTCTCCCTGACAACAGGCACTGCTCAGAGCAACGGTGAGAGACTTGGAGAAAGGAAGAAAGTGTTTCTTTCTTTGGCTGGTAAATGGCCATGTGGACAGTCTGCCATAGGCCTGCTCGACCTCCCAGCCTGAATAGATGTATTTCTAACAGGGAGACCTACATACATACTGGTGGAATACCAATTGTGTCAGACTTTCACTGTGTCTTGACACAAGTCTGTTTGTCTTCTCCTCTTCTCTCTCCCATTCTTCCTCCATCTCTCTCCTTCCCTACAGGCCCAACAGACCTGAGCATGAAGTCTCTGGGCTCCAACTCCTCCTCCTCCAGCTCTAACAGCCACGGGGCCCGGGGCGGCGGCGGGGCGGCGGGCGCTCAGCTCAGCCCCACTGAGGTCACGGCGGTGCGCCAGCTCATCGCCGGCTACCGTGAATCAGCAGCGTTCCTGCTGCGCTCAGCCGACGAGCTCGAGAGCCTCATCCTGCAACAGAACTGAGAACGGAGACCCTCACCTCCCTCCCCCTCCTCCCCTCCCACCCCCTCCTCCCTCCCCTAACCCCCCCCCCCTCCCCTCTCACAGCACCAGACCTGCTCCCCCGTCCCCTGCTCCACCAGGCACCACGTCCATCCTCTCTCTCTCTCCCTCTCTCTCAGGGGGCAGGCCCACTGCATTCCATCACCTGTCTCACCCCTCTCACTTTTCTCAGCACTCCTTCACCCAACACCCCCCCCTCCCTCACACCTTCACCCTTGTCACCAAAGCTGCTGTGAGGGAAGGAGCACAGACGAGAAGAAGAGGCAACAGGAGGGCGAAGAGTTGGACAGAGAAGATGACAATGGTAGAACACTACAAGGCTGTGGTGTTTCTAGAAGAATCTATAAGTGACTGGAACTGGATGAACCAGGGCAGGGGGATAAGTTGGATAGACCCCCCTCGCCAACGACATCCCATAAAAAACTATGGAAATATAACTGGCTAACTAGTACAAAAAAATTGTTAATGATAAATATGTTTGATTTGAAGGTAATGTGTTTTGTTTGGAAATCTACTGAGTTTCTCCGATCGCGCGCTACTGAAGAAGGTGTCGGACTGATCCAAAACACAGCTCCGTTTTGTGAGCAGACGCTCTGAACAGAGGCTGAAGAAGAACGAGAAAAACACAGAGGAGAGGGGAGGCAACCTGCGCTCGCTGTAAATAAGCTATCCGTGTCCTACAGCACTTTCCCCACCCCCGCCTCTCCCTCTCCTCCATTCCCCTCCTCCTCCTCGTGGTGCATCACTCCAGGGAGACACCTCAGACACCTCCTTCCTGTCGCTCTGCACCCCCTCACACACACACACACACACACACACCCCACACACTCCACACCCCATTCCAGGTGCCAGACAGCCTCTAAAACCTGCCTGGTGTTTTCAGGCTTGTCACACACACAGCCTTTCTACAGCGAGACAGGTCGATGGTGACCTCAGCCTCAGTTCCTGTCCCTCCCTCCCTCTCCTGCTTTCCTGTGTTGTGTGTTCGTCTGCGCCTGTCGCCATGGAGATACTTTAACCACCATCAGGACCGCTGACGGATGGGCGGACGGGAGGCAGGGATGGATGGAGAAGAAGCGGGATGGATGGATGGATGGATGGAAGGATGTCATTTCTGAGTGGTCCAACATGTTGACCAACCACCCAGACTCAGTCTTCGTTCTTTATTTCTCTCTCTTGTTCTCACTGGTTCTGTGTTCCTCTGCTCCCTATGGACCTGTCACCCTCTGCTGTGTATCCTGTGATCCATGCCCAACGCAGCCCAGCTGTCAGGTGCTGTCCAGCCCAGGGTGGCCTGGGGTGAGCCTGGGCCCAGCGGACCTGGGGGTGGGCCTTGGCCCAGCGGACCTGGGGGTGAGCCTGGGCCCAGCGGACCTGGGGGTGAGCCTGGGCCCAGCGAACCTGGGGGTGAGCCTGGGCCCAGCGAACCTGGGGGTGGGCCTGGGCCCAGCGGACCTGGGGGTGAGCCTGGGCCCAGCGGACCTGGGGGTGAGCCTGGGCCCAGCGAACCTGGGGGTGAGCCTGGGCCCAGCGAACCTGGGGGTGGGCCTGGGCCCAGCGGACCTGGGGGTGGGCCTGGGTCAGGGAGGGACCATGTGTTTGTCTGTAGACTCTTTGGAGATGGCCACGATTCCTCCTCTTCTTGTTCTCCTAACATGGACCCGTACTGCTGCTATGAACCGGACCTTCTGCCACCGACCTGAAACCTCAAGCCAGGAGGACTCCTGCACAACCACAGCACCTCAACAACCACAACAACAGCCAACAATAAACAGGAAGTCGTCGCAGGAAGTCTCACGCGGGCGGCTGAGTCTTCATCTCACGGGTACTCTCTTAAAAAAGAAAAAAAACCACGCCATCGTGTGTGGCCATAACCCTGCTGTCTGGTTGTTTGACGTGTTCGTTATGTCATATAGGGCTGTGTTTCTGTTTCCTACTGTCAACCTTCTTCTTTTTTTTCGTTTCTACTCCTGGGCAGAGCCTCTGGGGGCGTCTAGGGGACGAGCGACGAGCTCCTCTCTAATCCTCACACACACACACACAAACAAACTGTGCGTCCTCTTCTTACGGTGCACATGCAAGTAAGCGTCTGGGAGCGTGTGAGTGAGTGGGGGCGTGAGAGGGAGAGATGCACCTGTTGTCTCCCTGCGAGGTGGGGGGGGGGGGGCGCTGTAGACCACGCTGCACCTCTAACTCGCTCCCTTTTGCACACTGAAGTAGCAGAATCTGTGACGGGGGAGGGGCCACCCCCCCACCTTGCACTGGTCAGGTGCGTCCTTCTGAAGGAACCAGGAAGACGTTTTGCAATGCAGTCGATAATCATCACCCTGGCCCATGACGACGGCACGCTGACCGAGAACACACACAGACAGACAGACAGACAGACAGACAGACAGACAGACAGAGAACATGAGCCTACCACTAACACACGTTGTACACACACCCGCAGCAACAAACCTCTGGCCGATGTTCCGGCTATTTATGAAAAAAATTTGGACAACTTGTTTAGTAATTTAATTTATTCAAATAACAATTTTTATTTAATGATAATTGCGTATAGAATTGAACTCCCAAGTCTGTCAGGGCTAACGAGCTCCAGGATTTAGTTTAGCGGCTCCAACCAACAAGAGAATTATGCAAGGTGTCCCCAGCCGGCTGCTCCTCACCCTTGGCCTGTCTGCAGGCTGTCAGGACGGTGGCTTCCCGGGGTAGGTGACGTCCTCACCAAAGAGACGTCACACACCTGGCTCCAGACAGAACCTGTGAGCCCCCCTCTCTGGAACCCTCTGAAACTCTGGCTGCCAGGGAAACAGAAGTTCTGGGTAGAGTCTGATTCCGTCGTCTCTGAACCTTCCCCTCCATCTGTTCCTTGTCTGCTGAGAGTGAGTCTGCAGCTCTGTGTGACCTGGGGTCTACACGGACCACCGCAGCCAGAGTTAACCTCCCTCGCCCCCCTCCCAGCTCTTCTCTACTGTGTAGGTCTGACAGCCTCCCAGAGGATCTCACTCTCCTGTCTTCAAGCTGCCTTGATGCTCCTGCTGGCCATGCCCTCGGGATAGCCAGGAGACAACACACAGTCCTGTGGCCACATAACTGGACACAGATGTAGTCATATACCTCACCATATGCACACAGTCAATACGGCCATATACCTGGCCCCACTGTGAGCATCAACATAGATTTACAGTATACCTGTATAGGTGATACAGTATACCTGTATAGGTGATGAGCTTGGAGGTGTGTGGGTGTGTGTGTGTGTGCGTGTGCGCGAAATTGCGAGTGTGTATGTGTGTGAAAGTGCAAGTGTGTGTGTGTGTGTGTGTGTGTGTGTGTGTGTGTGTGTGTGTGTGAGCAAGGGACAGAATGCCCCTAGTTCTTAAAAAGACCGACCCGTCAAGCGCTGCTCACCTTTTATAACGTCACACGCCACAAAACGTTGCTTTGTTGACAAAAACAAAGAAGATTGTGATATAGTTATGCATTTGTATTATAGACAAGGGACAATTCAATGTACAGTTCCAATATGACGGTCTTAAGAGGAGAGATTGTTCTACAGCAGAGGCTCTCGCTAAATCCTACTCCACCCTCTGTTTGCACCTCTGGGGAGTCAAACCAACAGGACTACAACCCATAACTAGGCAGATGACAATCTTGGAAAGGTGTAATTTGCTCACTGTTTGATTTCCATTCCTTTTCTGTGTGCAGCTGTTGTATACAGAGTGTGTCTGGGAGGTGTCTGGGAGAAGGCAGTATTTTAGCCATAATCAGAGCATTCTTACTCAGCCTCCTCAAGACCTGCGGCAAGCTCACACAGGTGCCCACGGTCAACGCATTTATATCTGATTTATATTTTTATTATTATTAATGTTATTATTTTATATATATTTTGTAGTGCAAGTAAGTGGTCTTTTCAAATAATATTTTGTACAATACCAACAACTCAAGTGAAGTTCCTCTGTATGCCTATACTGTACATTCCATACCAGGATGTCAACAAGTTTAACAAGCAGCTTGGCTTGCATCACACCCGGGGTGTGCTGTCTTACGCTGCTCCTGATGAAACACGCTCCTCCACAAACAGGAAGTGCTCCACAAACAGGAAGTGCTTCCAAACAGGAAGTGCTCTACAAACAGGAAGTGCTCAGACCGTCTTGCTCTGGCGGCTGCATGCCCGTCCACCACTGCTCTGATGTGACCTCTTTACACCTAGAACATGTGCCAAGCACAGACCAAGCCTGCAGTCCTAACCGTGTTCTTCAGTGAAACTCCCTAGGTTACTGTGACTGACCTCTCTTTTTCTTTCACTATCTGTAGTTTCTCTCGTCCCCTGCTCCTTCAGTAGCCAGGTGAACGAGTTCAGCACTTCAGTATTCTTAACATCATGTCATCGTACTGCATTCAAAGTGTGTGGCCGCGTCATCTGAGTTCACCTGTAGGGCTGCGGTATGTTTTGGTCCGTTCAGACAGGAGTAGTGTGATGCTGGCCTAGACCCTCCGCAAATGAACACACACTTTGAAACGTATTAATCTGCTTTGGTCAGATGTATAGCTCAACAAAAAAGAAGGAAAAAAAAAAAGAATAGAGAAAAATAATTGAACCTTTTATTTTTCTATCAGGGCAGTGTACAGCTACAGTCAAATCAATATCGTCCTACGACCATCGTCAGTTTTTATGTTCAAATTTTGTGGTGCTTTTCTGTCTTAGTTTGATTTAGTCTTCACCACCTCCTCCTTTACCAGAAGCTGATTGTCTTTTTCCTCTCCGTTGGGATTTGAACCCAGCACCAATGTGAACCTGTATTCTCCTCATGATTTTGGACTCAGTGGAAGTGTGATGTTTACATGTACAGAGTTTTGCAACTTATTTTTTTTTTTCTTTTTCGTTTGTCTCATTCCCTCATCTATCAGCCATCCCTCCCTGTTTTAAGTTGATACGTAGTAGTACATTGAAGGGAAATGGGACCGGGTCTAGAGAAAGTTAATGTCATTTATTTACACTGTAAAAAAACTAAAAAAACAAGCTGAATGTTGGGAGAGCTGAGTGTCTGCCTGTTTGGGACTCTCCTTTCATCCACAGCTGCACACGAGCCACTGGCCCCGAGTGAACTGGACCTGGTGGGGGTGGGGGGGGCACTAACTGAAGAGGGAAGAAAATTCCTCAATGAATGATAAGCCATTGACGTACCCTGTGTTGGGTTTTCAAGTCTATTCGTGTATTTAGCCAGAGAGAAAAAACTGAAGCGCAGCCACAAACCTCAGGAAAAAGGACATCACTTTTATAACATGTCCTATTGGAGGCCCATTTCCCTCTTTGATACCATATAAATTATATCAAAGGATTATTCTTTTTATATTTATTGTGTTATATATATAACAGTGGATACTTTTTTTTCCAGTACATGTGGCTAAATATTTTGATTCTTTAGAAAGGTGTTGATAATATATATGTAAAGCAACTAAAAGACTGAGGAAAAATATGAAGAAAAAAAAAACGTTCTTTCTGTTTGTTTACACAGCATGGGCGGTTCATTGACTTAACATATCACTTTGATTTATGACAAACCAATGATCTGAGATTAAGCTTTTTTCAGTGTAATGTCACTGCTAAGGTAAAAATGTTTCCAAAACTTCAAAGTTGTGACTTTTTTTCTCTCCCCAAGCTGTACGTCACAAAGCTAAATATACTAATAAAAGTGTGCTATCTATCAAACAGACATTTCAGTGTTTTTGTTTTCTGTACTAGGTTTGCTTGTTTGAGATACTTTTACGCTTGTGTGCCACTGAAGGACATTGGTGAGACTCCTCACTGCAACCTCAAATCAAATACATGTTATCATTGTGAAACAGTAGGAAATAAATTACTTACAATATAGTTTTATGATATTTATCAAAGACACTGAAATAAGTAAGGGTGTTTTCATCCTTGATTCAGTGACTGTCTGGCAAAATTATTAACACTGTCAAACTGTTTCAAAATAAATGTCAAAGTGTTTTCCACACAACAGTGAAAATATCCCAAATATTTTTTTATTCATTGTTATTATATTCAGGCTGTGTAGTAATATATATATATATATTAACACAAAATGGTTATGAATAGGCCTAATTTGACCAATTCTGGCAAATAAGCTACAAAGGAGAACACATTCAAATTGCCAAGGGCATATGGACAAAACCTCCAGTTTGTTTACATTAGGGCAAAGCGTAGGGTTTACAGTAAGTGCTGTGTTGAGTGGAAAGGAGACAGGTGTACGGAAAGCGGGAGACGTCCATCGCGCCAACTCAAAACAACAGTCCATGTGCTTTCTGCTTCACCATCCTGGCACGAAGCCTGCTTGATAGACTGAATTGTTAAGGCAAATGTGTAGCCAAGAATAATGTGATGAAATTATCTTTAATTTGAGAATTAACTAGTCTAAGTTGATACTCGATCGCTGGAGGTTGTGTCGCCTCCTCGTCAATATGTCGTTTCCGCATTCCCACAACCCTCGAGTTCCAGCCGAATATCCAAGATCCATCTCCACACTAAACCGGTTCCTCCTGAATATCTGCCCCGTTAGCGCTGGCGCTGCACATTATGTGTGCTGTGGGTGAGACAAGAAAGAGCTAAAAAGCAAGGCGTACCGAAACTGTAGGCAACTGACCTATTTGGAATAGCAATAATTGTGGCGTCGTAGCCTATTGTTGTAGAGTGCCGAACCCCTTAAATTTTTTATCCTGGAGTCCGCGGCTCTGCGGCAGGTTTGGGATGGAAGGCTGTTGTCGTACCTGCATGCCATGTTTGAGTCGTTTATGGAACTGCATATGGCCCGAACTCCACTACCCGAACATCACAAGGCCGGCGGAGATCCCAACCGTTTCAGGTGATATCCGTGTCCCGACCCCGAAGAAGAAACCCAATCAGCTCTATGCTGCTCTATTTGATTTTGAAGCCAGGAGCGAGGAGGAATTAACTGTGAAGGAAGGTGACAAGCTGTCGGTCATTGAGAAAAGGGGAGACTATGTCCTGGCCAAGAAACTCACAGGCACGCTGGAATCCGGTTTGATACCAGCTAACTATGTGGCACTTCTACAGGACGAATTCGCTAAATACAAGTGAGTGCTGTTTGATTGTCTATGCGGGGGCGGTATGCGGTATTATGTTGAATATGCCTAGATATTATAGCCTTATTTATCTCTGTTTCACAGATTTCAGATAATACATTGTACAAAATCGCATACATGAGACTTCTATAACACGAGCTGTAGCCTTTGTGAACCAGCATAAATGATTTATTATCAACTTGGCCAAGTGACGATTTGATCTTTAGACAGTAGAGATAGACCACGGAGCTCCCCGTGGTGTGATCTTTTGAGTTGCAATGTCTAAAGTTTTTGGGCTACTGTGGTGTAGCCCACTGTGTGTGTGTGTGTGTGTGTGTGTGTGTGTGTGTGTGTGTGTGTGTGTGTGTGTGTGTGTGTGTGTGTGTGTGTGTGTGTGTGTGTGTGTGTGTGTGTGTGTGTGTGCGTGCGTGCGTGCTTTTGTGCGTGCGTGAGTCACTGCAGCAACCCACTCTAATAGGGCAGCCAACACATTGTTGTTACAGTAACAATGCCTCTGTAAAATGACTACATGTATTACGTTTCTGTTGGCTATCTATTAGAAAATACAAAAGGTCCAGGTTCAGTTTTTAAATTTGTATAAATACGGAATTAAATTAAAGTAATAACAGGATTTGGAAATCCCAAAAATTTGACATGTCCTCATCATAACCGGTACTTGACCGTTTAAGTTGAAATGATCGTCATGGAAACACACCCAACACCAACTATCCACAAAGCAGCCGCACCCTGTGACTGAGTAAATACGAGTTCTGTCCAAGTTGATAACACACTTTAAATGTCACCTTAAACTTCATACTTAATTAAGATTGTTTTGTTGATTGTTAGATTAATTAAATGAGATGAAGATAAAGTAAATATGCATTAACTGGGCGTTTCATTATGTGAAAACAAAGGGATGTTTGAGAGATACATTGTTCCCTGATATTTTGTATTGTGTTGCAAAATTTTCGTCAGCTTGTCATGTGCTTAATGTATGCTTAATGTTTAGTTGGTGTTCAGTTAGTGCCCTGTGCGTGTGTGTGCGTGTGTGTGCGTGTGTGTGCGTGCGCTCACTCACTGTGCACAGGCAAAAGTGGCATATCACGTGTCTGCTTGTCCATATGAACATGCTTGTCTCTTTCTGTGTATTTGTTTCTTTCCCTGCCCCATCCATCTTTCCACCCAATCTCTCTGTCCATCCGTTGCTCTCCGTGTGTGTACGTGTGCTTGTGTGTGTGTGTGTGTGTGTGTGTGAAAGTGGTACTATGGAAACATCAACCGTTTAAAGGCAGAGAAGCTGCTCCTGGCTTCCCAAAACAAAGATGGCTCCTTCCTGGTCCGTATTAGTGAGAGCCATAGTGACGAGTACACCATCTCAGGTAGGCTTTCCTCTCTCTCTCTCCCTCACTCTTTTCTATATCTCTCCCCCCCTACACCATCTTATGCAAGCAGGCCTCTTTGACACATTCTCTCTCTTTCTCTCTCCCTCATCCCTCACTTCTGTCTCCACACTATCTAAACCAAGAGGTCTGTCTTTTATGTATTTATTTATTTGTGTGTGTGTGTGTGTGTGTGTGTATATATACAGTCAGGAGTGAAGCAAAGGTCTTCCACTTCCGTATCCAGCGCTCTGTCATCGGAGCCTACTTTGTGTCTGACAAGGTGTCCTTCGCCACGCTGGGGGACCTCATCAAGTTCTACCAGAACAACTCCAAGAGCCTGGGGGTCCTCCTGGACCAGCCGTGCACACAGAAGGTGGGTTTCAGTCCACATAGACACACACAAACGTCCACCTACCCAATGGGGAGAATTTCACCCAAGCAAGTTGAATAGACCTAGAGTAGAGTAGAGTACAGCGGTGTAGAGTAGAGTAGAGCAGAGCAGAGGGGTCAGAGGTCAGGGTTCAGGAGTGACTCGTAGGTAGTTACTGGAGACATCTCAGTGATTCCAGACTCTTCTCTCTTTTTTTCCAGCGGAGACAGTGAATCCCAGGCCAGGACAGAAGGACTGACTCACATACACTCTAATATGGCGCTTATAGATACATACACTCAGATTGTTTTTTGAATTTCACTGGTCAACTTTTCAAATATGCAGATCGTTTTTTTTTACATACGTTGCCTCTGTTTTTGCAGCTAATTTATTGAATATTTAATCGTTTTAATGCACTGTCAGTGATTTGTTAATTGTTGATTCTAGACTGACATGTTTATGCCTCCAGAACAAAATCAAGTGTGTTATATCCTATTATTTCAAGAGTTTTGTTCTTGTCACCAAAGTTGTTTTCACATTTCAAAGCACATTTCACATTGATTTAATTGATTTTTGTCAGGTTTGTGTCAGTACCTGCCATATTTATAGTCTTGTTTTCACAGTTTAGTTATTCATTCTATGTTTTACCAGATCATTTCGTATTCTGTGTTGCACTTTATTATTTAAAATAAATAATATATTGTACATACTAGGTTGTTTTTATTAGATGTAAAACCATCCCAAGCCATTTGAATATTCATTCATTCATTCATTTTGTTTCCTTCATTCATGAACTATATACTTTACTATAATCGGATGTCAACTAAACTATTTATCGATATCAAAATGAAAGCTTGCTGGACAGTCTGTGTAAACGTCTTTGCTAGACCTCTAATCTTGATCTGACTAGATCTGTGAAGGTTTTTTTCCAAATGACCAATAGAATGAGTGAGCCTTCTGTATTTCCTTTTGGATGCTCCTTGATTTGACCTCTCTGCTGCGTTCCTCCCTTCCACCAGAGGGAGCTGTTCGACATGGAGCCATGGGAACGGCCGCGCGAGGAGTTCAAGCTGCACAAGAAGCTGGGAGAGGGGCACTTCGGAGAGGTGTGGGAGGCAGTGTGGTCCTCTGGGCCCACCCCCAACCAGAGAGTGGCTATCAAGATGCTCAAACAAGGTGTGTGTGTGTGTGTGTATGGTAGTGTGTTTCTGTGGGAGAGAGGTGCCATCTTATCTTCCTGCTGCTCCCCCTTCCAGAGGACACCAAGCAGGATGACTTCATAAAAGAGGTGCATGCGCTGAAGAACCTCCACCACCCCAAGCTGATCCAGCTGCTGGCTCTCTGCTCCAGAGGAGAACCTGTCTACATCGTCACAGAGCTCATGACCAAGGGCAGCCTCAAGTCCTATCTGACCTGTAAGCAACCTGCTTCCTTGATCCAACTCACTAGTCCCCCCCATGTTCCCTAGCCCTCTACTCTATAGCCCCCTATTCCCTTGCTCCCTACTTTCTTGCCCATTACCCCTCAACACACCACTTCCAAGACCCCCACTCCTTAGCCCCTATCTCCTTGCACCCTATTCCCTAGCCCCTATCTCCTTGCCCTCTACTCCCTAGCCCCCTATTTCCTTGCTCTTTCTCCCTAGTTGCTCCATGACATAACAAGCGTCCTTGTGCCCCCCCCCAGCTCCAGAGGGCCACATGCTGACCTCGGCCCACCTGATCTACATGGGCAGCCAGGTGGGCGAGGGCATGGCCTACCTGGAGGACCGCAGCATCGTCCACAGAGACCTGGCCGCCAGGAACATCCTGGTGGGGGACGACCTGGTCTGCAAGGTGGCTGACTTTGGACTGGCTCGGATCATAAAGGTTTGTGTGAGCGTGTGGATATGTGTGTGCCTGTGTGTGTGGATATGAGCTCTGTGTGTGTGCCTGTGTGTTTGGATATGTGTGGCCCTGTGTGTGTGTGTGTGTGTGTGTGCCCCTGTGTGTGTGTGTGTGTGTGGGTGTGTGTGTGTGTGCCCGTGTGTGTGTAGGTGTATGTGTGTGTGTGTGTGCCCCTGTGTGTGTGTGTGCCTGTGTGTGTGTGTGCGTGCCTCTGAGTGTTGGTCTCTCCCCCTGGCTCTCCAGGACAGTGTGTACACGGCCAGTCGCAGCACCAAGATCCCTGTGCGCTGGACGGCCCCGGAGGCGGCCTTGTATCAGCGCTTCTCCGTCAAGTCGGACGTCTGGTCCTTTGGCGTGCTGCTATATGAGATGATGTCACGGGGGAAGATGCCATACGACGGTATGCCAACACACACACAAACACCCACACACAAACACCCACCCACACACACCATACACTTACAAATGGACCATTTGTGCTTATGTTTCTCTCTCCTCTTCTTTTCTCCCCTCTTCTCCTCTCCACTACCCTGCCCTTTTTTCTCCTCTCCTCCCCTCCTTTCCTCCCCTCCTCTCATCCTATCCTATCCCCACTCCTCTCCACTCCTCCTCTTCTATCTCCACCCCTCCCCTCACCTCCTCCCTTCATCTCATCCTCTCATCTCATCCTATCCCCTCTCCTCCCTCTCCTCCAGGAAAGACTAACAAAGAGGTACTGGAGCTCCTGGGTTCAGGCTTCAGACTGCCCTGCCCCAACCGCTGCCCCCCCAACATCTACCACATCATGATGCAATGCTGGAACCCCGAGTGCTCCAAGAGACCCTCCTTCCACGCGCTGCACAGCCAGCTCGACAACATCTACTCACGGATCTACTTCAAGACCATCGAAGTGTAGAGCTGAGCTGGGCGTCTGTCTTAACGCAGGTCAGGCGAGCGAAGCATCGGACTGGGTCCGCAGCTAGGATGGACAGCTGTTCCCCACCATAAGGAGGAAGCGGAGGAGGAGGGGTGAACACGGAGGAGGAGGAGGAGAGGATGAGAGCTGAGAAGGCTGGCAGTGAAAAGGAGAAGAGAGGAGGGTTGTGTAGGTACCAAACACTCCAACAAAGGCACTGAAGAACCAGGAAATGCCATGAAACTATTTTGGGCTGAACTGGGGTGAGGGGGTTCTAATGGAGGAATAAGGGGGGCTAGAAGAGGATGACATAACAGAGGAGGAAGAGGTGGAGGGGAAGAAACATGCTACTAGCTGCCCCTGACATGGTTATTATGACTAAACCACAGCAGAAAGAGAGCCAAACTGTTCAGGATTTCTGTTGATTACTGTCTCTTTGTGCCAACTCTTGCAATCAATATTTTGTTTTGTCACGTGTATTTTAGAATTTTGCTGCTCCCTTATGAATTGTGGTTTTGTGCAATATAATATCCCTTCTTAAACGGTGAAGACTGGGAGTGACAAGAGGCGAGCAGGGTACAAGGATAGAGTAAGAATAAGAAAAGATTGATTCAAAGATGGATCGACTGTTACAGGGCTCTGGTCTTGTAGCATACACAGGCAGCCAATCACACGTAGGCCATGTAGGCCAGACGGCCAATCACAGAGTCACAATGTTTACACTACAGAGACTCACCCTGTAAGACCCAGTTTAAAATCATAACATCACTTTTAGCTCTCAAAAAAAAAAGCCCACATTTACATAGCCAATGGGTCCTATTGTCTTGCCTTGCAAAGCCATTGGATAAATGTGGTCTTTCAAAAAAAATTACAACCAGGGGTCTTACAGGGTTAAAAAAAAATACAAATATGGAGGATGCCATGGTACCTACAGACTGAAGTACACAGAGGACTTTTACAGCAGATTTTACCTAGTGACTAGTATGACCATGTTTTTAAATCCAATGCTATGTTTTAAACCTGATGCATGACATACTTATAGCATAGGACTTCATACTTGAGCCATACCATCTGGATATAGTTCCTTTTTAATTTACCAGACATTACCTTGAACACACCATCAGGTACTTAATAACAGATATTGTGCTAATAAAGTATTTTTTTGAAAAATGAGGTTGTATATGTTTGTAGTTTGCATTTATAGTGTGTGCGCGTGCGAGTTGAGTATGTGTGTGTGTGAAAGAGAGAGAGAGTCCTTGGTCTTCCAGATGCAGAGAGAAGGTATTCAGAAGGTATTCATTTACATTTAGTCATTTAGCAGACGCTCTTATCCAAAGCGACTTACAGTAAGTACAGGGACATTCCCCCGAGGCAAGTAGGATGAAGTGCCTTGCCCAAGGACACAACGTCATTAGGCACGGCCGGGAATCGAACCAGCGACCTTCTGATTACCAGCCCGATTCTCTAACCGCTCAGCCACCTGACTCCCCAGTCAAGCAGGAGGAGATACTGGTCTGATAGTTGTTCGTCTTCAGCCTTCCTTCGTTTAGTTTTATCATCAGCAGAGATCTCATTGAGGGCCTTGACCTCTTACTTACGGTGGAAGACGTAGTGAAGACCTACTGGAGGACGACATGGAAGAAAACCAGATTGCACAAATCTGGAGTGATCTATTTGTATTACTTACAGCTCTTCGGGAAGGAACTTTCACCGTCTAAGAGTAGGAGAGTAGTGTGGTTAAAACTGAAGTGGGCTGGCTGGCACGCAGAGGATTTTGTAAGGGCGGGGAGTTCGTTCCGTTCGTACTCGAGGAAGTTGTAGATTTGTTTTTAAAGCACAGAAGGCGCTTTCGTTTTGCAAAGAGTACATGCGCTTGGACGAGTACCTGTAGGACAGGTGCATTCGAGCTAGTGCGTCACCACTTTATTGCGCGCTGAGAGATCATCAGGCCCGTCTCATGGCGGGTAAATATTGGTGTACATCATGTTCGTGTCTGGAGATGATTCGGGACGGGCTCTTTGGTAAAAAAAACAACCACCAAGTCAAGAAAGGTACCGGGAACGAGAACGATGCCGACCAGCCTGTTGATTTGGATAATGGGTCTTCCATACAGTACAAGGTACACCGCGAAGCGCTCCAACCTCCCAAAGCCGCAGAGAGTGCCATTTATAAGGCTCTTTGGTCGTTCGTTGCCCGGGCAGACGATGAAGTGACTTTCAAGGAAGGAGATCTCTTCAAAATAATCAGTCGGAACGGTGACTGGTGGACCGCGCAGAAGATAGATAAGAATGGGAGATGTTTGGTGACAGGGATCGTGCCAAAAAACTACCTTGCCCGAGGAGAATCTGTTGAGGCACAACCGTGAGTATCTTTGTCTCAATGTTGCCCCCCGCTTACTTATTTCAAGTTAATTTGTATGACGGTGGAGGGAGGGTCGGTGAGGAGGTTTGTAGTTGATTAGTTCAGAGCTGACAGTTCAGAGCTGACAGAACTAATCAACTACAACAACTATATTGCTTATCGGTCTGCTTCTGCGTTGTATTGTCAATAATAGCAACGAAAATGGAAGCGTGAATACAGAAGAGATAATTCTAAGAGAGGAAGTGATTCTGACAGTTAAGACATTTTGGAATTCCACAGAAACTTGGTTGGGTACAATCTCAATATGTTCTAACGTCACATATTATTAGTGTTTTCTACTATCAAAATACAAAGGGTTTCATTGAAGATCTGTGTCTTGGCTCTAAAAAATGACAGTCTTTCTGTTGTTCTCTATGGTTTTCTCTGATAACCCTTGTCGTTCAGAAGACTTATCTCGCTTTTTATCACAATGCTGTAGTCTGCAACACAGCAAGACTACAAATCTGTAGATAAATGTTTGAAATGTACATGAATCCAAACACATGAACAGTTATCTTTCAACTCTCTCTCTCTCTCTCTCTCTCTCTCTCTCTCTCTCTCTCTCTCTCTCTCTCTCTCTCTCTCTCTCTCTCTCTCTCTCTCTCTGTCTCTCTCTCTCTCTCTCTCTCTCTCTCTGTGTATATGTACATTGTATAGTATATCTGCATATGTTAAATATTAAACTCCTCTATAACCTGCATAACTTGTTATATAATCTTTCATGATGCTGTTGTAACCTGTGTCTGTGCTACGTCGCATGGCCAGCTGGTATTTTGGGAAGATGGACAGATTTGAGGCGATGAACCTTCTACTGTCTCCGGAGAACGCGAAAGGAGCTTTCCTCGTCCGCCTCAGCGAGAAAGACAGCGTGGGACATGTCCTATCAGGTAAAGAGAGAGATGGAGAGAAGGAGGAGGAGAGAAAGAGAGAGGGGAGATGGAGGATGGGGACTCTGAAGCTTTCCACGAAAGAGAGGATCAAATACAAAATCTCCCGATGCTTTATGACTATACAAAATTCCTAATTATTGCTATAGTCAACTCACATTCAGCTCTACCATACATACCTGCCACACCAGATATGGCACTGCTGCTGTTCTGCATCAGCTAATGAGGATCTTAACTAAATCCATCTGCATGTAGAATATTTCTGGAACTGTGTGATCTACAGCTGGTCTATCCATATCCAGAACAGCACTTTAAGGAACTTTCAAAGCATTTAATTTAATCAAACTTTTAGTCTTCATTCTGCTCATCTAATTTGGTTTGTGTGTGTGCATCTGTGTTTTGTGTGGATGTGTAATTGCATAAATGCAACATGGGGTGTGTGTGTGTTTTATTTTTTATTCAGTGAAATATGACAAACAGGTGAAACATTTTAAAGTGGTTGAGGAAGGGGAGCAGTTTCACCTGGACCAGGCCAAACACTTTTGCACTTTAATGGATCTGGTGGAGTTCTACTCAACAAACAACCTGGGTTCTCTGCTCAGGCTGAGACAGCCCTGCGCCAGGGTGAGGACACACACGCGCACACACACACGCGCGCACACACACAAGACTTGAGAGAACTAGCTACTCTGACTCAGCAGTGACTTACTCGTGTTCACTATTGCTTACTTTCACATGTGTGTAAGTGTGTGTATGTACGCACAAATAAGTTTCCGTTGCAATTTGGATTAATAAACAATTAAACATACCATAAATCTATGACCAAGGGAGACCAAGAAGGGCCCCTTAGTCTCTCTGGTTGTGACATGACAGCAAAGTTGACTGTAGGTCTCTCTGTATCTCTCTTTACGGTTGGTGAAAGAGAGGAACAGAACACAGGCTTAACATAGTCATACAACAGGGAAGTGTCAATGGGTGTTCTGCTCCTCTCTTTCACCAACCGTCTCTGGAGGAGGGGATCCCTCACTGAATTGCTCCTCCCAAGGTTTCTTCAATTTTTTTCTCCTCTCCTCTTTGTCTTCCTTGAGGGTTTAGGTTGGTTGAGGGGCAGTTCTATGGGCGTATGTGAAGCCCTCTGTGACATTGCTTGTAAAAAGGTCTATACAAATACATTTTGATTTGATTGTTACAATTATTCTTACTTCCTCTTTGTCATTTCTCCTCTCTATTTCTCTATTCAGTCAAGTTTTGGGAGAAAGAGCGTCTGTTTTGACCTTACATGTCTTGTAATGACAACTAAATGACTGCCAAGTTGACAGGCGTGGACAGTGAATCTGTACCTACTGAGCTGCTGTTAAAGAGACCTGCTGATCTCCCTCATGTCTCAGTGCATCTGTCTTTCTCCCTTTGTCTCTCTCTCTCTCTCTTTCTCTCTCTGTTCTCTTATCTGAAATAGGAATAAGAGAAGTTAACTGTGGGACTGTGGTCTTTAGTTTCTGTGGTACAAGACTGAGGGTTGAGACAGGACAGCTGGTTGTGTCTGTGCGCATAGCGGTGTGTGCATGTGTCAGTGTCTGTGTTTGCATCAGTTTGTGGCTAAATGTCCAAGAGTGTGTGTGTGTGTCCTCCCAACCTCCCCCCTCCCCTCCCCCACCTCCGCCTTCCAAACCTCCACCCTCCCCCTCCTGCAGAGTGAGCCCAAGCCAAAGGACCTGAGCCACAGCACGGTGGATGGGTGGGAGCTGCCCAAGGAGGAGTTCTCCCTGGAGGAGAAGCTGGGCAGCGGATACTTCGCTGACGTCTTCAGGGGTCAGTGGAAGAAGCTCATCAACGTGGCCATCAAGATCCTCAAGAACGGTACACTAACACACAAACGTTCCTGTAGGGGTCGTTCTTCAGCCGGTGTGTGTTAGGAGCAGGGGGGACACAAATATGAACGCCACACAAGGATTAAGAATTCTCAAATGAACTAACAATGATTTCATGACTCGCACACACAGAGCAAGTGGTTCCTCCAGTTCTGTTAGGGTTGCCTGTCGTCATGGCTCCTGACACTAAACTGGGCCGTATCATGACTCACGAAGACACTGAAAGACATTCTTCAGGAACCATATGCTGTGTTGCTTTACTTACAGAACGTCTAAGTTATCTGGGTAGAATCTCTGTTTTAATTATAGCGTCTTATTACACTCCAGTTCAGTGTTTTTCACGTCAGCTGTTGAAACTATGACATCAACAAGTATGTTGCCGATCCTGTCTTTTCTCATTCATTTATGACATGTTTGAAATGTATTGGCAACATGTCTGTGTGTGTGATCACAGATGAGTTAAACCACAAGGAGTTCCAGCGGGAGGTGCAGATGATGAAGAAGCTCCACCATCGTCACCTCATCTCGCTGTTCGCCGTCTGCACCGCCACGCCCCCCTACTACATCATCACCGAGCTCATGGAGAAGGGCAACCTCCTCGACTTCCTGCGAGGTGGTGATATCATTTCCTGTTGTTTTGGTCATTTTGTGTTCCTCGTTTAGCCACTCTCCTTCCTGTCCTGGTTTTTGTTAAGTATCTTCTGATTGACTTCACTTACCCTCCACTCATTGGCAGTGTGTGTGTGTGTGTGTGTGTGTGCGTGTGTGTGTAATCGCAGGTGAGGAGGGTTCATGTATGGACCTGGTGTCTCTGGTGGACATGGCTGCCCAGGTGGCTGATGGGATGGCATACCTGGAGGAGCAGCAGAGCATCCACAGAGACCTGGCAGCGCGGAACGTTCTTGTTGGGGAGAACAACATCTGCAAGGTGGCCGACTTTGGGCTGGCGCGGGTCATCAAGGTAGCTCTGAAGCAGTGTGTGTGTGTGTGTGTATGTGTATGTGTGTGTGCTTTTCAAAATCCCTGCATTGGGGGCACCCTTGTAGCTCACCGAATGCGTGCACGTGCCATGTAGGCTGAGGCCTCACCTCTCTCTCCTGTAGGCTGAGGCCTCACCGCTCTCTCCTGTAGGCTGAGGCCTCACCGCTCTCTCCTGTAGGCTGAGGCCTCACCGCTCTCTCCTGTAGGCTGAGGCCTCACCTCTCTTTCCTGTAGACTGAGGCCTCACCTCTCTCTCCTGTAGGCTGAGGCCTCACCGCTCTCTCCTGTAGGCTGAGGCCTCACCTCTCTCTCCTGTAGGCTGAGGCCTCACCTCTCTCTCCTGTAGGCTGAGGCCTCACCTCTCTTTCCTGTAGACTGAGGCCTCACCTCTCTCTCCTGTAGGCTGAGGCCTCACCTCTCTCTCCTGTAGGCTGAGGCCTCACCGCTCTCTCCTGTAGGCTGAGGCCTCACCGCTCTCTCCTGTACTGAGGCCTCACCTCTCTCTCCTTTAGGCTGAGGCCTCACCGCTCTCTCCTTTAGGCTGAGGCCTCACCTCTCTCTCTCCCCAGGAGCCTTTCTACATCTCTGAGGAGAAGAACATCCCTTTCAAGTGGAGCGCCCCGGAGGCCATCAGCCACGGAAAGTTCTCCAACAAATCTGACGTCTGGTCTTTTGGCATCCTGTTGTACGAGATCCTCAGCTATGGATCGGTGCCCTACCCAGGTGAGATTAACATGTCCCCACTAAAGAAATATTTTTAGTTTCTGTTTTACATTTACTTTCAACATCCTCTCCTCTCTTGTCATCTCTTCCTTGCTTTTCTCTTTTTCAGCCTTCAGCAACTTGGAAGTCTACAGCCAGGTGTTCAATGGATACAGGATGCCGGCTCCGCCCAAATGCCCAGACATCCTCTATGACATCATGCTGTCCTGCTGGAAGGACCTTCCCTCTGATAGGCCAGATTTCAAGGACCTGAGCCCCTGGTTGGAGAGCATTAACTTGAACGAGGTGGAGTGACCCTGTAGCTGAAGTGACAGGTGCTGACCACCAGGGGGAGGTGGAGACAACATGTTTCTGAAGAATGTTTGAGAGGTGGTAATAGGTAGGACCTATGGGACCATGCACCTAGCAGTAGGCAGTTAGAATAAATAAGCAAAATGCTTATCTGATTAGCATTTGAGTAGCCGGCACAAAACTGACTTCAAGCAAGTCGGAAAATTCAAGAACACCGATGGTAAAGGACAGGCAGAGATTGTCTGAGCATCCTACTGCTGTTAGTCTGTGTTGATTGTGTCTTTGACTGACCAAGGTGTTGATAGAGAGAGGAGAGGACCCCTATACCTGCAGTCTGAGCCACCTGCTTCTCTTCTGACCTCCCCTGTTTCCATTCTGGAACAGGGAACACTGCTGAAATCATCCTGTGGAATGTTGTTGCTGTTCTTTCATATGTTCTTTTTCTCCTTTCATTCCATGTTTGTATTTAAGTATATACCGTTTCCCCACGTGTAAATGCTTGATTGTCCATTTTCATCATCATCATTAAGTTAAATCATCAAGGTTAAGTGTGTGAAAATGTTTTGGGGTTTTTTTTCTGTGAGAAATGTTCCACTATGTGTGTGTGTGTGAATGGGAAAGATACAGACATTTTTTGTAAAGACATTCAGTCATCCCAAAGGTCAGTGGTGTGTGATGTTATGCAGGTGCTGCATTCCCCCGTCTCTTCTGGTAAACTAGGTCACTGGCCATTTAGTGTATACACGCGCAGACACACACACGCAGACACACACTTGCACACACACTTTGTGTGTATTAAAGCATTTGTATTCAGGGAGTCAGGTGGCTGAGCGGTGAGGCAATCGGGCTAGTAATCCGAAGATTGCCAGTTCGATTCCCGGTCATGCCAACTGACATTGTGTCCTTGGGCAAGGCACTTCACCCTACTTGCCTCGGGGGAATGTCCCTGTACTTACTGTAAGTCGCTCTGGATAAGAGTGTCTGCTAAATGACTAAATGTAAATGTACATGTAAATGTATTGGGCTGTGTGTGTCTGCGTGGCTGAGTAAGTTACTGTGTTTCTCTGTGTGTCGAGTAGTTGCCAGAAAAAATGCTGCTGTGGATACCCTGCTAAATAGATACCTGGTCAAAAGAGGTCAGACCACAGAAATAGATGCACCCTCTCAACCCTACACCCCAGACTGGCAGGTCGGTTTACTGGCTGGTTGGCTGACTGGCAGACTGGTGTACTGGCTGGCTGGCCAACTGGCAAGCTGGGAGACTGGTGGGGTGGCTACTTAACTGGCTGACTGGTGGTCAGGCTGTCCATCTGTCTGGTAAAGGAAGAGAGGCTCTGCTGGATTTTTGCAAAGTCATTGCGCTGGAGTAGTTCACCTCCCAATCATTTCCCCCACTGATACCTGTCTATCGAAACAGGACAGCCTTTGAATGCACACCTCAAAGGGGGACCTCTTGTGGGCCTACCAGTGTGTATATTCAGACTCCTCCTTCCTCTGAATAATTTCTTCCTGAGTCAGTAGTCTATATGCAGGCCTGCAGCAGTGTGCATGAGGTTATGTGGTGGGAGTGCACGTGATGGAGCGTGCCTGGGTCGTGCAGCCTGCATTCCTCCTGGGGTGGGGGTGAGGAAGGGGGGGGGGACCCACTGGTCAAGGAAATGGGAGGTCTCTCTCCTGCTGCTACCACTGTACTCTACTGCACCACGGGAGAAAAGGAGTTCAATGTAGAGTGAGAACACAGGGTGGGGTTCAGTAAGAAAGGGTGATAGACGGACAGACAGAAAGACTGAGAGATGCAATGCTCAAATGTGTGGAGCTGCTGCACTGTCATTAACAAGCAACAACCGCCCCGATAACCCAAGATATCTACACATCAGCAACTATTCACCTAGAGAACTAGTTACTTCTAAATGCACTTCCTTTGGACGGGACCTGAAAGACACACCTCGTAATCAACACCTCATAAATGTTGTCCCTCTCCACCCCCACCCCCCCACTCCCTTCTCTCTCACCTCCTTCCCTCCCTTTCTCTTTTTCTCTCTGTCACCTTTTCTTATCTCTCTTCTGCTCCCTCCCTTCGCCACCCTGTAGTGATCAGTAAGAAGCAGAGACCAGTCAGCTCGCCTGGTTATCATTTCCACTTTAGACCAGTGGTACTTAACCCTGGTCCTCAGGGAACCCCTGTCCTGCATGTTTCAGATGTTTCCCTGCTCCAACACACCTGACTCGAATGAATGGGTCGTTATCCAGCTCCGTAGAAGCCTGGTAACGAACATGCATTTGAATCAGGAGCCGAGAAACATCTAAAACATGCATGACAGGGGTTCCCTGAGGACAGGGTTAAGAACCATTGCTTTAGACGGAGGGAGGGAGGCATGGAAGGCCTTTAGCCTACTCCTTACCCCCAACCCCACCGGATGTCTCTCCTTCAACTCCTCTCAAGTTTTCCCTGTGTTTCTTTTTGTTTTTCTCTCACCCCTCCCTCCATCTATGGAGCAAGAATCCTTCACGAAAGGTCAAGGAAGGGGGGAGGAGGTGGTGCTGGCGGCAGGGGTGGGCAGGCCTGCCTTCTCAGCCAATAAAACAGGAGTGCTGGGTGTCTGGAGTTCTGAGTGTGCAGAGTAGAGCAGCCTCATGTACATTTCTTCTTTTGGAGCGGCGTCTCTGTGAGCCTGCGGAGCCTCACCATCGCTGCATCCGTCAGTCACACATCCAGCCTTCCAGCATCCAGCATTCCCTCCGTCGGCCTTCCCAGGCTCCCGTCCGTCGAAGGAGTCCTTTGTCTTCTGCAGGCCCGGCGTCTCTGCTGACAGGAGGGTACGCTGTGTGAGACTGCGAGAGGTAAGACCCTCCAGCAGCTGGTGTCTCCCAGGGTTGGTTGTTGTTTAAGAAAGCACGAGTGACTTAACGACTGTAATTCGTTGAGAAGTTAGCGCGCTATGACTACAAATGTGTAGTGGAGTGTCTTTGATAAGGATAATTTTTTTAATAGAGGCACAAATCATTAGTGAGTAGTTGTGTGTGTGTGTTTGTGTGGCTGGCTTTGGGGCCTTATCTGCAGGTCTTTGTCTGCTGACTCGGTCAAACAGGAAGGATATTACAGGCTCATGGACCCAAGGAACTGGACAAAGTCTTTTGTTATATGAGACGCCTGATTTGGTTAGCAGGACTGATGTGTTTACACCATACTGTGCATGTTCAGGCTGTAGGAACACTGATAAAGGTCTGTCTCTTGTGACCTGAAGCAGCAGTTTAACACTAACTGAGTAGTTCATTAGAACAGGAATGCTTCAGACTTAAGTCCTGGGATGTGGACAGCAGTAAAATCCTCTGGTTTCTACAGCTGGCATTTAGAGGCAAAGCCATACGAGATTTTAATCAAAAAGCAAGCTTCCGGGCTGAATGAAGTAAAAATAAATCTAGAGATGTATTTAGAGTCTGTGAACCATGTCTTTCTCTCAGACTGCTCAGACCAAGACGTGTGATGCGTTGTGTTCCGTCCTGTGTTTGAGATTTGGAATGTGATTGGGAAGCTGAAAGGATAGAGAACATACCAACCATCACACTAACATGTAGCGTGTCGGTGTTGGTATGTTGAAAGGATGGCGTGTGCGACCCACACGCATGTGCGATGCTGTTCATCCTGAGGGCTGATGAGACTGCAGAACCAGAACCTCACTCTGGCCTCTCTGCAGAGAACTAGGTCAGAGTGTATGTGTGTGTGAGAGGCAGGGGGGCACAAGCTAAGCTATGTGCTAAAATCTCAGTGTGGCTATTTTAGGCGCCGAATGAAGATACTTGGAGGGAAACATGAACCTTACATTTACATTTAGTCATTTAGCAGACGCTCTTATCCAGAGCGACTTATAGTAAGTACAGGGACATTCCCCCCGAGGCAAGTAGGGTGAAGTGCCTTGCCCAAGGACACAACATCATTAGGCACGGCCAGGAATCGAACCGGCAACCTTCTGATTACTAGCCCGATTCTCTAACCGCTCAGCCACCTGACTCTCCTGAACCTTCCTCTTCATTACAACCCAGATAGAGATGTGTGCTGTGGAAGGAAGTGGAGCAACTCTGTTAGTTCCCAGAGAGCCTGTTCCCAGCCGGCCTCCCTGGCAGCAGAGGGCCTAGTGTTTCCCCAGCCCTCCACGCTCCACACAGCCTGTCTGTGTGAGGCATAGAGGGCTGGGATTCTGTGAGCTTAGTCTGCATCTTGGGAGCGTTCTCTTATGTAAAGCAGAATGGCAGGTGTTGCGCAACACAGGAGGCCCCTGGGTGAAAACGTAAAGTGTGTGTGTGTGTGTGTGCGTGTGTATTTGAATGCATGTATGTGTGTGTGTGTGTGTGTATATAAGAGTGCATGTTTGTATGTGTGAATGTGTGTGCATGTGCATGCATGTTTGTAGGTGAATGTGTGTATATGCACGTGCATGTTTGTAGGTGAATGTGTGTATATGCACGTGCATGTTTGTAGGTGAATGGGTGTGCACGTTCTTTTATCAAAACTTCGGAGGTGTCTTCCTGTCACAGCATGAAATGTGCTGGCAACGGGATTGAGAGCCCACGTGGATGTGGAGTCAGTACCAAACGATAGCACTAGGGGGAGACCGCACCACAATAAATTGCCGGGACACATTCACCAAAATTAATCAATGGACTATATGAAAATGTTCCAGATGTTTGATTTAGAATAATTGTTCCCCTACTTGCTTGACAGGCACCTGTTATACCTTGAGGCTTCATCAATGGAACACTTACGTAATAAAGCTTTTTGAAGAAGTAACTTACATGTGAACTGTTATGTGACAGGTGGACAAATCAGATATCAGTATCAGATATGTACAGAATAGAGTAAAAAAACACATGGAATTCCTTCAACTGAACTGCACCGTGCAGTTTTGAGCAATCCTGAATCCTTCCTATTTAGTTGCTGTTTTTACCAGAAATCTGAAGAAAACAAATATTTTGCATCCTGGTCCAGTTCTCGCTCTGCGCTCCATTTAATCTAGAGTCAACAAAGTCGTCAGATAAAGCAGCCATATTTAGCAGAAGACTGGGTGCTGGTACACCAGCCTTGAGCCGCTATGTCCTCTGTGAGGGAGAAGATCACACTGAACCCATTACACCCCTACATCAACAACACAGGACACAGTCTAAACACCACAGAAGACAAACATGTGGTGTGCTTGTAAACGTTTGTGTTTGTGACACAGATATGTAACAAACTTTGTCTCTGACTGAAAACTATTCACCAGAGATGGCCAAAGTACAAACATCCTCCAGAAAAAGTACTTCAAAGTGTAGTCCACTTTTTCAATTAAGTTAAAATACAGAAGTATGGGCTCTGTAAAAAGTAGTCATTACTACTACCTGTTTTAGTGTTTTAGTAAAAGGTTGTCAGAAAAATTGTGAAGTACTGATATTAGAAAAACCTACTTCAGTGCAGTAACAAAGTATTTGTACTTTGCACAAATTACTTTAACTGGTAATAACAACAGAATAACAGTGTACTAATAATATAATAACAGTGTAACAACAGTGTAATAACAGTGTAATAACAACATAATAACAGATTCTCAATTATAGCATCTCTGCTATTCACAGACACAAACTTCCATCCTGGATAGTTGCATTTTCTGGATTCCACTTTACTGCTGTTGGATTCATAGAACTTGTTTCTCCAGCAAAACACACATTGACAGTCTGAATAGTCAAACATTGATTTAACACAAAGTAAGAGCATTTTAGAAGCAGAATTTGCAAGGTTCAGTGAGTAACAAAACCACAATAACCCTGACTTGGCCACGTTGACACATCAGGATGCATTGCTACAGCAGTCATCTGTCCACTGACCACAGCTGAAACACTGAAGTGTCTTGTCAGATCATTGATCCAGGCCTTCCTGTGGAATCTGAGAATTTATACCGACATCCAAATGTGGCTTGTCTGGTACTTTCCAGTAATACTGAATCTGCTGGAAATCATCAACCGTATGTCTTAGGGTCAAGAGACTTTTGTAATGAGAATTACAGTGTTTGGTTGTTGGTGCGTTTGTTCTTTTACGTCAGATGCTGATTAGATTTCTGTCGTTCTCTCCCTGATTGAACATCAGGGAGAGAACACTGGATGTGTCTGATACAGCATTGTGATTATGAGGTCTGGTGATTATGACAGAACAGTCCATTCACTTCCCTGCCAAATGAAGCTGGATTACATTATTTTATATTATCATGTAAAATGTATAAAGTGTGATGCATAATGACAGACATACACACACACACACAAACATACACACACACAAACACATTCCCAGACTACACACAGTGTTTCCACATCATTGCTTGAAATAGAAATGTTACCACATTTTAAGTAAACTGTCCCTGAGTTCAAAGCTGAGGGACCTCCATCCTGTATGGTCTTATCAGTTCACCTTTACCCACAATGCCCCTGCTCTCTGTCTCTTCAGGGAATCCTGAAGAGTTCCAAGGTGAACCGTTTTCAGTCAACATGACCAGTGTCAACTCTCCAGCCTGCCTGCTGGCTCGGAACCACTTCTACAAAAGTAAGGATGAGTCCACAAAACCGACGGACGACAGCACTATTTTTAAACCTTGACTTTGTCCCTGTGCTATTAGGCAAATGTTTGACTTGAATCACCAGCGGTATAGACAGGGGACTTTGGGGCGGGGGATCATGTGAGAAGTCACCTGTGTATACCGTGTCACTTTTCCATTAAGTTTAAACTGTGAACTTACATTTACATTTAGTCATTTAGCAGACGCCCTTATCCAGAGCGACTTACATTAAGTACAGGGACATTCTCCCCGAGGCAAGTAGGGTGAAGTGCCTTGCCCAAGGACACAACGTCATTTGGCACAGCCGGGGAATTGAACTGGCAACCTTCAGGTTACTAGCCCACTTCCCTACCCGCTCAGCCACCTGACTCCCTGTACTTCATGTCACAGCCTGGAGAAACACGTTCTTTTTTGACAGCGTTCGTGACTCCACCGCAGTTAGCTTATCAAAGGGTATGCACAGGCTGTTGTTCATCTAATAATGACCTCCACTGTTTAGCATGGAGGCATTGTGCAGCTCTCCAGGGGTGACGGGCAGAGCCAGCAGGGCTTGGTGCCATGTCAGCCTCTAGAAAAAAACCTACTGGCTCACAGGCTTAGTCATATGGGGAGGCCTGCCAGCTCCTCAGGCCGTCTATCCACACTGCCTGCTTCTGGCTGAGAACTGCCCACGTTGGTTTCTACCACATGCAGCCAGACCTAGGCCCCACACCTCTCCCTGGCATGCAGCATAGGAACAGCCCCACATTCATGGACATGTTGAACACACATTTCCTGTGATTGTGATTCTGTGTAGACAGCAGTCCTACTGAGAGCGCCAAGTCAGAGTTCAGTCTCTCTGAAGGCCCCTTGCCACCCAGACAGAGACAGGTGACCGTCTGGGTCACCATGACAACACCGCCAGGTAAACCAACTGTGCTGATGATGACGTTATTGATGATGACGAGAATGATAAAATATAATAAAATGTATAGATAAAATTATAGTTCATGTCCCCCCTCTCTCTTTCCTCTACAGGGTTTCCTGATGGGATAACCAGGGGTTGCTGGGTCAGTATTATCCTGGCTAGCCCCTTCAGCCAGCCCACCCCCAACAAACATCCCCGCCCTGCCAACAGAGCCGTCAAGTAATCAACGCCCCAACATCCAACACTATTGGTTTACATGCTGGAGAACAGGACAATGTCATCATCGAAATCCTCCAATTCCTCTTCTCCCCCCCTCTTTGCACACAAGTATATACTTGATCAAGCCAGCCAGTGTAACTGGGTTTGGTGTTTTATAACCCTTTGTGCAACAATTAACAAAGACACAAAACTCAGCCTTGCACTGCCAGGAAAACCTGTTTTGTTTTGTGCAGGCAGACAGCAAGACATGACTTTCTCTAAAAAGTGACATTTACTGATGTAAGCCAAAAGGCTATGCAGACAAATAGACAAATGACAGGCACACAACTTATTTTTATACTTTTACTTTCCTTTACGTTCACTTCATTCCCCAGCTTTTAGAACGTCCCTCTATGTGGAACAAATGTAAAGAACAAGATGTTCCTTTCTGTCTGTTCCGCTGGATGGTTGCCAGGCAGCAGCTGAGAAGTTGTTGTCTCAGTTCTGCGTGCAGATCTCCTGTGTGGATCCTGTCTGAATCTCATTCCCACAGATCTGAGGTCAGAAGAGCTTCGCTTAGCTTTCTCCCATCAGGACTGTGAAGGAATAGAGTCCGAAAAATAAAGAAAAGAGGAACTTTGAACATGAAACGTTTAGGAATGATTCCAGCCCTAGTCCACGCTGTTCCTCCACGCCCAGACCTGTTGCTGGGGCAAGACTAGACACAAGGTGCATGATGGAAAGCAGAGCCAGCATGTTGGCTGGATGAAAGGACTTTCCAACCAACCAACCTGACCGCCTACTCGCTGTGACTAACCAGTGACCTGGAAAAACTGTACACCAACAAAAGGGGAAAAAAAGCGTGTCTGATAAGAGACGCTAAGACAAATACTGTTTTCAACTCCGGAGGCCATTTTGTTTCCTTAATTGTGTGTTTTGTCCATTTGTCTTTGTGTTCCAGCTTAATGGTCTAGTGTATATAGGGGCGTCTGTAGCAGTTACTACATAACCTATAGCAATCTCACTCTCTGGTCTATGCTGTCGGCTATAGACTACATGCAAATACATTTACATTTATTCATTTAGCAGACGCTTTTATCCAAAGCGACTTCCAAGAGAGAGCTTTACAAAGTGCATAGGTCACTGATCATAACAACGAGATAGCCACAAAACATTGCGAGTAGCCAAAACATGAACCATACATTGTGAACAACCAAAAAAAGTGCCAAAGGGAAGAACCATAAGAGCATGTAGTTAAACAAGTTACAATTAAACAACATGAACTGCTATAAGTGCAAGTGTACCTGTGGAAAAAAAGCAAGCAACAATAATAAAACAATATATCACAGCGAGTACAAAAATTTAAGTCAGTTACCACAAACCACAAGAGCAACAAGTCTCTAAGCAAGAGTCATTGTGATCCTTGAGGAAACTAACATCGGGTCAAGCGAACCATTCCTAAGTACCGTTGTACTCCCGGAACAAGTGCGTCTTGAGCCTTTTCTTGAAGGTGGAGAGACAGTCAGTGTCTCTGATGGAAGTGGGGAGTTGATTCCACCACTGGGGGGCCAGACAGGAGAAGAGCTTGTGTTGGGACCGGGCGGTCTTGAGCGGTGGGACCACCAGGCGGTTGTCTGAAGAAGACCGTAGGTGACGGGTGGGGGTGTAGGGCTGCAGGAGAGACTTGATGTAGACGGGTGCAGTCCCGTTCACTGCTCGGAAGGTCAATACCAGGGTCTTGAATCTGATACGGCCATGATAGGTAGCCAGTGGAGAGAGATGAGGAGCGGGGTAACATGGGAGTGTCTGGGTAGATTGTAGACCAGGCGGGCCGCTGCGTTCTGAATCCTCTGAAGAGGGCGGGTTGCACATGCTGGGAGACCAGCGAGCAGCGAGTTGCAATAGTCCAACTTGGAGAGGACAAGTGCTTGGACTAGCAGCTGGGTGGAGTGCTCAGACAGGTATCTCCTGATCTTCCGGATGTTGTAGAGGGTGAATCTACACGACCGGGAGACCGCAGCAATGTGGGCCGTGAGGGAGAGCTCGTCGTCCATGGTAACCCCAAGGTTCCTGGCAGAGGATGAAGGGGTCACCGTCGCAGATCCCAGGGTGATTGAGAGATCGTGGGAGATGGAGGGTTTAGCCGGGATGATGAGAAGTTCTGTTTTGGCGAGGTTCAGCTGGAGATTAATTATTACTGCTGTATTTGGAGATTTATCAAATACAGCAGTACTTTGATGTTCAGTTCTAGACCAAATGAGGAAGAGCTCATGTATTCCTAGTCTACCCTTGAATTGGTCTTTCACACCTGTCATGAAAAAATAAAAGCCAATAAAGAAAACCATGCTGAATCCGAGTTGTTAGAATGGAGTAAAAACACTAACGTAACCATGACTACCAAGCTGCTGATTATGAGAGAAGAACAGGAAGCTCTGCCTGTTATACAGTTGGTTGTGTATTGTTCCAGGAATATTCAATATTTCTAAATGAGAAGCCACACAGATAATAGGCTGCAATAGACTACTTTAATCTGTCATCACAAGGAGACAAGACCAAATGGCAAAAGGTAACAAACATCACCATTGTACTACACATTAATAATACAGTACAAACATAGAAAATGGCATTCTTGGTTTCTTGGTCTTTTTTATTTTTTAAAAGTTTTTAAGTTTATTCGGTGAAATATAAAAACAAGGTTAAAAAACAAAATAAAAAGACTTGTACAGCCTGTTCTATAAAATAAACCAATTTATAAAAAAACAAAAACACACACACAGGGGCCTTCGTCCCCTAGCGTTGGCCCCGCCTCCTGAGCTCAGGAAGAGGGGGGAGGACTCCCCACCTCGCTGGACTCACTCGCCTGACGCATCACCATCTCCCTGGCAACGCAGGTCACCTGGCCGTTGGTGACAACGCCCACCCTGCTAGAGGAAGGGGTGTAGGTTAGTAAGCATGGTTCTCTTTCGGTCAATAAGTACCAAATTATTATTACGAGAGAATTCGGTTTTGGGAAAAGTATCCGGTATTCCAGTGTGTCTACTTACTTCATATTGGCTTCTTCAGCCAACGTGGTCATCCCTGGCTGGTTCTGCTTGCCGAAGAAGAAACTGGACCACCAATGGCCAGAGTCCTGCTTGGGAAGACCTGAAAACACAACGATCAAATGATTTAGTATATATCACAGCCACCACAGTCCAGTGAGAGTTAAAAACCATGGTCTTCATATTAAAAAGAAATTTGATTGAAGTAGAGGATCTCTGGTGAACCGCATGGTGTTATGTAAACCCCAATTACTCATATCCTGCCTCACCCCTAACCTCTGACAAGCCTTAGGCATAACGCTGTACTACAAGACTGACAAAGTAACATTTCAGGAGTGGAACCTTCACTGTTCTTATGCAACATTAACAACACCCCATATTTACATAATTTGACTATATACACACACAACCACGGCCGATCAAGACGAACGTGTACTTGTTTCAAATGCCAGCTTCGCTCACCTGGGTGGTGTGGAATGACTTCCCCACTGTACTCCGAACTACCGCATGAGCTGCTACTAGATGTAGAGCCTAGGCGCCCTGAGAGAAAGAGAGAGACAGTTAATACTGGAAAATATAATTCTTATGATAACAGGCCAATACCCTACACACAGCAGACAATTAACATGACAAAGAACGGGGTTAACACTTTGCGGCTTTAAGATCAAGACATTCTGCTTACTTCGGTAGTAATCGTTCGTAGCAACGAGTGAGCCACCTGCTGGGATTGCTGCCATCTTTCTGATTGTTGTTAAACCTGTTTTGATGGAAACCCTGGACAAACGTGCGAAAATGGAAGAAAAAAAAGTGATGAAAAGCTGTCAAGTAAGAGATGCTGAATCATTAAAGCTGTATAAAGTGGCATAAAATGGCTACCAAATTAAAACAGTGTAGGAAAAAAATTAATCTGCAATAAGAATGTCTACCCTACAGTAATGGTCAAGGTTAGCCATTACCTACAGTACAGTATAGCCATTCGAAATGCACCAAAAGGATAAACAAAAACAAAAAATAATTTTGCTATTCTTCGTGACATGAAAGATACATTTGATATGAATTCAGGACTTCCAAACGTATAGTGGTCATTACTGTTAGCAAAGCCTAAAATCGAACAAAACAACCTTCGAATGTCTGCCATTTTCTGTGTTACTATTACGAGCAACTGACTGTAATGCATCTGCCCTAGTCCTTAGCAAGCTAGGCTAATGTTAGTTGGCAAGCCCCCGCAAAGACAGCAGTTCAATAGCAAAAACAGTAGCCCTTTTCGCAAACTTACTTTCTTGTTGTTCAGACAGATGTGCTGATGTTCCGTAGCACCCAGTTTACGCAGTCGGCCAGGCTTGGGGAGTTAACGCTAGGCGACGGGGCCCATTTGAAAATAAGGTTTGGGTAAATAAAACCCTCCACGTCCTTCTGATATTGCTGCAGTATTTCTTGCTGGAGTCAACGGGTAATCATGGTACTTATAGGCAAAGGTGACGTCAACAACCTCTCCAGCGAGACAAGGCGGGTCTAATCTAAACTGGTTACGACCGGAGACAAGCGGTTACAAAAAAAGAAAACACCAAGCACTGATATTTTGTGACGGTCAGGGTAATGGGAACAGTAAGCCTATGTGTATAAAAAGTAAAATATAGTGTATGTAAATATATAGATTTCATCAAACGATATAAGATGAAGTAAGATAGTGACACATTTGAAGAACATTCTCGTGTCTCCCTGGTGGTCTAGTGGTTAGGATTCGGCGCTCTCACCGCCGCGGCCCGGGTTCGATTCCCGGTCAGGGAACTTGTTTTTACAGTTTCTCCATAGCAAACCCAAAATTGGGGTGTCAGAAAACCAGAACAAAGCAGGACTCCCCTGTTAACTCACTGGTTTAGTGTGCATGCTCTTTCAGACATGCTGGTGCAGTACTGCAACAGCCTGAGATCAAAATTTTAAATTGTTTATTTTAACTTATGTTACATTGTGGTCATGTGAGATGTTGGTCTTCACCTTTAAATAATTTCATAAATATAATCGCTCTCCTCCACCAAACGCTTGTTAATTTCAGTAAGATTATCTTTAGTTTAGTTTGAAACAGAGATAATGCGAATTATACAATGATAATCTGGGGGTTCAGCTTCTTCTCCAGGGCGTAAAGTAATATTTACGATTAAGAACGATATATAAATGTATCGATCCCCCCAACCTGTTGTTTTTACCTTTTCGGGGGCGTCCAAGTCTTAATTAGGGACACAGGGACCCCCCCACGTTTTAAGGCCTTAAATTTAAAGTTCTGAATTTTACCCCAGAATTAAGACCCCGCAGGAACCCTGCAAACCTCTTCGAAAACATTAAACTTATTAAAAACTAAAATTATATGTAGGCTACAAAGTGACAGAAAAATCTAATAGAAAAAAAAACATAATATTGCACCCATTTCCAATGAAAACCACACAACACTGTTTAAAGGAATGCTTTATTGATACCCAAACATATACAACAAACTAAAACATTTTAATTTGTCTGCCAATAACTCCTGTCTGCTCCCTTTATATACACTACTAGTACTACGACTACTACTACTACTACTAGGCTTACAACCTAATAAAGCTATATGGTGTAATCAGTCAACTTTTATGAATAGGCTTGCTGGCACATAAAACCATGCCCTTATATCGTGTTTCACAAATTCCATTCATGGCGTCCCAATATTGTGCATTTCCTCCTCCCCAAAGCATATCGTAAGCTCTACAAAAGCAAAAACTGACATCTGTCTTTTCATCTTGCCATGGCACAAGTCAGGGATTTCATCAAGGAGGCAGGACAGGAAGAGAGGCATTGTAACAGGTATCAAATATTGGCAATATTTCACCTATGGCAATTAAATACAAATAAACTTTGAACTGCACCCGAAGAAAAAGGGAAAACAAATCGATACATCATCGAGTCTTTCACCATAACGGTCAACACAAACACATTGATTTAAAAAGAAAAAGACCCACAAAAGGCAAAAACAATCACCCCACTCCCAGGGCAGGACACCAAGCAGGGCAACTGTACACAACTTCATATCCAGAGTGACAAAGTGGCGGTGCTACCTGACTCATCACAGATCCTTTTCCTATGTCATTTTACTTTTGCGGCCGGGTGGCTGTTTCTGCTAGTCAGTCATTACTAGTGTGTAGGCTGGATAAGTGCAAAAGGTAAAAAGAGGAAGTGTACAGGGTACTAACGGTATTGACTGTGTGTGTGTTGCAGTAGATGTAATACAAATAAGGTGGGCTGAGTGTTTTGTGTTGGGTGTGTTAAGGATTGGAGGCATGGGAACAAATCTTTCTAACTGCAGTAGAATGTTTGTATTTGAAAATTATTCACTTCAGATGTGGCACCAGAAAAGTAAGTGTTTACCCTAAACAGAACCGGAACCACTTCCTTCCTCACACCCAATAATTTCTCCCCAGTTCAACTTCAGAGACTGAAACAAAACAAGTCTAACATGTTATCTACTACCAGAAGGAAACAAAAAATTAAAGTAGAGGAATAGTAAGGCCGATAAGAGTTCCACATTCACCAGAGCAAAGCATTGCTTCACATTGTATTCTGTGTAAAACATAAAAAATAAACGACAATGAACAAACTGAAGACTATGCTGAAGGTAGAAACAAGGATCAATAGTGTTTTTTTTCTTTTCTCTCCCATTTTAAAGTTGTTTTGCTTTTTGTTTTGTTTTCCAGTCCCCTTACCTACCGATGAATGCCAGCTGGCAAAATCGTTTACAATATATTTATTCATATATATTTATACGTATAGATAAAAGTTATGTAAAAACATTATGCAAAGCCGTGTAAAATAGTTTATAATACAAAATGGTTTTTAAGGTTTAAACTATTTTTTATTTGTTTGTTTTTTTACAACCTGTGGTATGGAGAAAGTGACCTCAGGTGTCGTTGCTGCGGTGGTGTTTTTGTACAGTTGAGATGAACTGTCCGTGCTCGCACAGCAGAAGGCTGAGGGCAGGAGGGAGGAGTCAGAGTAGATGTGACAGGACCGGGAGACAACACACATGCACCTTCCTCATCAGAGAAACTACCACCTCTGCTTAGACCCATCTAGTCCTGTGAGATCTCCACTGGTGTGAAGGGGGGGGGGGGGGGTGGTTATGCCTGGAGGGGAGAGAACTAGCTGAGAGGAGATGGGGAGGGGGGGGGGGGGGGTGGTGGGGAGCGGAGTGTGGCGATGTCAGGGGTGAAGGGGTCAGGGGTCACTTGGTGATGAGGCGATGACACAGTCAGTCCCAGGGATGCGTGGCGTGGAGGGGGGCGGGGCTTCAGAAGGGGGCGTTGTCCTGAACGGGGTTGGCCTCGGTTGGAGAGTTGGCGACATCTCCGTTCCCTCTGGCCCCGACCACCTTGTACTGGACACACGTTCAGCACCGCAGGGAGGAGGAGAGCGAGAGGAGGAGGGAGGGAGGGAAAGAAGAGGAGCAAGAGGGATGGAAGGAAAAGAAAGAGAGAGAGAGGGGAAGGAAGGTAATAGGCAGAACAGAGCATGGGTTAGTGAGGTGCATATAAGAGTGCTTACACACACCTCTATAAAAAGTTTCTAGGTGTTTACATCTAAACCTCTTCCATAAAAGCTCTCAGACCCTCTTGTTGCCGTAAGTCACAATGTGTGCCTCCAATGACAACACAACTCACATCCTCTCAGTCACCAACGTCAAGGCCTTTCAAGGTTTCAAACTAATCAAGTTGAAGACACTAATGGTATTTACAGATAGGCAGGAACTTTGTAGTAAGACTAAAAGTATGTTCTCCTGGGAACATTCCACTAGTGTCGAGCTGTGAGGAGCCATGCCGGCACACCACAGGTCGCCGTGGCAACAACCTCTCACCTTCAGGTTTCCAACTCTGTCCTCGAAGGATTTGAAGGTCTGCGAGTTTCTGTTCAATCAGATAACCCATGTCAGATAATCACAAATAATACAATATGACACAACTACATTATGTAGAATTGTTTTCCACTAGTAACTGAAAACACTGGAAATCGTAAATCTTAAAGCCTTCACACTAATGACAACGTCAATCTCCCCATCAGCTCTGCCCAGAGACACCACTCAGACGCTAGGAGCGTATAACACTCTAGGAGCGTATAACATGCTAGGAGCGTATAACACGCTAGGAGCGTCAGATCAGAATCAGAAAGGGTTTTAAATCGCCGTAAAAGTTTGCACAGACAAGGAAATTACTTTGGCAGGAAGGTGCATACATTGTACATATAGGAATACAGCCGGCAAATAAGTTTAAACAAGTCTAACTATACTAAAAGGTACAAAGTCTAAGGTACAAAGATAACACACACATGATACTTCACTGGTCCCCACAACTCCCAGTACAATAGTAGTTCTATGTAATAATGAAATGAGGCTGACTAATCTTTTAGTCATTCTATTAGTCATTCTATTTCATAATTTAGACACTTTAGACATCCTGAAGTGTTTCTGGGCAGAGGGAAGTCAGGATGAGGTATAGACACAGGAACAAGCCCACGATCATCTTGACAGCTCTGGGCTTAGACACTCAATCTCCAACCCGACCATGGAGGAACCTGTGGAATATCCCACATGCACGCAGGACCCACCCCCACGCTCCAACCTGACAAAGCATCTACTGTTTCCAGTCAGTATGCAGCTTACTCAAAGACTGAGTAAGCCTAGCTTGTCTTTGTTTTTTTTGTTTTTTAATACAGTCAATGGAAGGTCTCGGGTAGATACTAGTGTATCCTTCACAGGAAGATATGCGAGCGGACTCATCTAGGCAACACGTTGTGTCCTTGGGCAAGGCACTTCACCCTACTTGCCTCGGGGAGAATGTCCCTGTACTTACTGTAAGTCGCTCTGGATAAGAGCGTCTGCTAAATGACTAAATGTAAATGTAACATTTGAAGAAAATATTGAGAGAAAGCTGATCCACTCAGTGTTACTTTACCTCATAGCCGGCATACTTATCGAATGGCGAATGGAGTAGTTGCTACTTTGTAAGCATTAAAGGAAGACAGAGAGGTGTCAGTGTTAGATAGGCAAGCGCAGTGAAACTAACACACACACACACACACACTCAGGTAAAGCAGTGAGGCCCTCTGCTGGTGCAGATACGTCATTACAGCAGAAACACAAACACACAGGAAAAGACAGTACTGCCCTCTGGTGGTCAATTAAGGAGCATACAATCTCTCTGAAATTGGTCTCATTCCCAAAAGTCGTTCCAAGCAAAAAATTCACACAGAAAATAAGCATTGGGCTAGAATGGGCAGCGTTTGGTTTCAACTCAATAAAAAAACTTATTTTAGAGAATAAACAGACAAGGAGGGTTGACTTTAGACATACAGGTGTTTTAGTCGCTTACCCAAAGGAGTTAGAGAAAGGCAGGGCTCTGCGCAGCGATAAAAAAAAAATGAAACAAAACAGGTAAACTAGCAGGCAAGAAACGAGCAGAATCTGACAGAGTGGGTAGTGACAGGGGCCAGGTCCTGATGCTTCAAGGAGGGCATGCATGGGTTGGCCTGAAGGTCCTGGCCACACACACACACACACACACAGAGGGAGAGCATGCAGGCTGCTGAAAGGCCAGGAACAATAAAGCATACCGGGACGCAAACAAGGGGATGGCAACATAAATAACACACACACTTCTGAAGTGGACGCGAGGCCAAACTCATGTTAAGGCTGGTATGACTGACAGAACATGAGGGAGTTAACGAGGAGGGAGTTAGCGAGGAGGGAGTTAGCCAGGAGGGAGTTAGCGAGGAGGGAGGGAGTTAGCGAGGAGGGAGGGAGTTAGCGAGGAGGGAGGGAGTTAGCGAGGAGGGAGGGAGTTAGCGAGGAGGGAGGGAGTTAGCGAGGAGGGAGGGAGTTAGCGAGGAGGGAGTTAGCGAGGAGGGAGTTAGCGAGGAGGGAGTTAGCGAGGAGGGGTCAGAGCTCCAGGAGAAGGACCAGGGAGGATCCTCCAGGATAGGTTTACCTCATGTCTCCCAGCCTCCTGCTGATGGCTGTGCCCACCGTGGACAGGGCTGCAGTGGTCTTCTGGCCCGCCTGGGACAGAGTTTCCTGAGTCTTCTTATACCTGGAGAGTGGGGGAGGGGCAGAGGGGTGGAGGACAAAAAGAGAGCGATGAGGACATAGTGATAAGGGTGTGAAATGACCCCCAGCTGGATGAGTAGCTTCCTCGACAATGACAAGCAAGCAGCATTAAACCACTAAAGGGTTAGTAGAGTCGCCCTCAAGGTTCAAAGGTCAACTACAGAGGTCGGGAAGACAGTGACCCTGTCCAGAAACACCTCTCCAGCTCTGGAGATCATATCTGCCACACCCTGGTCCTATAGCTCTCCACCTCTAGCCCCCAGATTAGATCAGAGGGGACTCAGTAGACTCATGTCAATATAGCAGACATGTCTTCCAGCTCATCTGGCTGCTGTGTGAGACTAGATCAACCAGGTCATTCAGGTTATCAGTGTGAGGGAGCTGGGGGGGGGGCTAAGAGCTGATTCTGGAGCTGGAGGATATCTGCAGAGAGAACGGCAGGCTAACACACAGGAGCTAACACACACACAGTCACACACACACACACACACACACACACACACACTAAGGCCTGCAGTAACCACAGGATCACTGTCTGTAGTAAATAGGCCAGGTCCCAGCAGCTTACGTGAACCAGGATAGGAGAATAAACATAAACCCTCCACATCACACTGCCAATACGTGTCCTCTATGACATGATGTGTCGTAATGTGCAGGCCCTGCTTGACCACTAGGGGCAAGGGTAGTGATGGTGCGTGGCCTGTAGCTCCACTAAGCAAGTTAACCCTCGTGCTGCCTTCGGGTCACATGACCCAAAGGTTCATAACGAACCATCGTTGTGTTTACCCAATTTTACCCAATACAAAAACAAATACAAATAATTTTCTTTTAACCATTCCAATGTGGGGGGTCTGAGACAGCCCGACAGTTAAAAGAAAATGCTTCACTTTGTTTTTGTATGAGGTAAATTTGTCGCAATACGACGGTGGGTCACAATGACTGATGGGTCAGAATGACCCGAAGATAACACAAGGGTTAATGCAGTTGCAAGATATGCAGGGTGTGGTGAAGGAATTTTAAGTCATTGTTTGCTTAAGAGACGGATATGGTGATATGCTGTTAGGCAAGACCTGGTGCAAACTTGCTAGAGATCAGACTAGACTAGACTAGTAACCGTCCAATGAACTATAACATTACCACATATCAACACGAGTGGCCTTGAACAGTAATGTTCCATTGGGAAAAGCGTGTATAAAAAATAAATAAAACAACAGTAAACAGTTGTTTGGCAGATCGGTGAACACATCCAGCAGCCTGCTATGACATCATCCTCTCCATTCACAGCACCTGTCAGCCCAGAGCCCTGGACTCTACACCACAGCATGGACCTCTGATCAGACAGACTATCGATAACTGATCATGGAGAAGGAGACTGACTGCGTAGGGAGGTAGTTCATCAATAAACAGATATGATACCGGCCTGGAGAGCAGAGTTCATAGTTGAGAGGAAAACACCTGAGCATATTCAGGACATCTCACTAAGTCCACGATGTCCCACACACCCCCTCCTCACACCTCCTCACCACCCTAGCAGCCCTCAGTCTCCCCCCACACCAGCCCTCAGTCTCCCCCCCCACACCTCCCCCCCTCACACCCCCACACCAGCCCCCAGTCTCCCCCCCCACACCAGCCCCCAGTCTCCCCCTCACACCAGCCCCCAGTCTCCCTCCTCACACCAGCCCCCAGTCTCCCCCCTCACACCAGCCCCCAGTCTCCCCCCTCACACCAGCCCCCAGTCTCCCCCCTCACACCAGCCCCCAGTCTCCCCTCACACCAGCCCCCAGTCTCCCCTCACACCAGCCCCCAGTCTCCCCCCTCACACCAGCCCCCAGTCTCCCCCCTCACACCAGCCCCCAGTCTCCCCCCTCACACCAGCCCCCAGTCTCCCCCCACACCAGCCCCCAGTCTCCCCCCTCACCAGCACCACACAACAGCTAGAAGCAGTCACACACTACAAGAGACCCCAGCGCACCACCCTCCCCCCCCCCCCCACCCCCACACACACACACACGCACACATCTAAATCAACTATGTCAACCAAGAAGCAGGCATGAGTGTACGTATGAATGTGTCGACTCACGCTTCAGAGCGGGCTATGTCATCCAGGGTGGCGGAGGCAGACAGATATCTACGGACACACAGTGTGACAACAACATGACAAGCCTCTCACTGTACAGTTGGGGGAAGGGGGGGAGGAGAAGAAAGCAGGTTAGACTTAACACTTTAAAATCACACACAGGCCAGGTTTAAAAATATATATATATATATCCAGCATGGCACAGCTAACCTACAGACTTGTCGTCAAGCAGACTGACCGCAGCGCTCGTGTTAGCGGCCCCCGGGACAAGCTAGGCAGATCAGGCGGCTCCACCAGCCTGCTGTGTCACCTCACGTCCTCACGCATGCAAAAGACAACACGGCCTCGCCCCGTCTCCCAGTCTCTCTCCATCTGGCAGGTAGAGAGAGACTGGCTCCCTGACTGGAGATGGACTTATTAGGGTTTAGGAGGGGTCAGGATATGAGCACCACTGCGGTCCCAAGCGTGGTGAATGAGGGGTGAGTGAGTCCTTGAGACGTAGATGAATCTCCGAAAACGAGCACTTTTCGATACGGTTAGAGTAGCGGCAAACCGGGACGGCCTATTTGATTAGTCATTAAAGCTAAGCACACAATGCACTGCCACATGCCCACACACACACACACACACACACACACACACACACACACACACAGTCACACACACTAGTGTTGACAGGATCCAGCAGGATACACAGAGCTTCCTGGAATGAACACATGGCACATTCAGCTGCAGGTTCGGGGCTAGCTACCGATGCTACAAGCAGAGGAGGCGGAGCTTACTGCTGACTGGGATGAAAGAAGATAAGTAGGGAACATGGCTGCAGTCTGTCTTACAGATGAGTATACAGGTTCTGCCATACTATCTGCTCTGTTCTCAGGCACACTGTAACTCTGCTCTGCTCTGGGGCAGAAGGCTGCCTGCACTCTCCCTCTCGCTCTTTACATCAGCTCCACTGGAAGCAGGACTAGTCATGTGACCAGGAAACAGACAACCTTTTTTTTGTTGTTGTGCCAGATCACTCCCATTCTTTTCTCTTCTATTTATCGGCTTGTCTTTCTCACATTCCACTCTCCTGCTCCTATTATCAGGCGGCCGGGTCTGGGCTGTTTGTCTGGTTGCAGGTGTGTGTTTGTGTGTATGCATATGTGTGTGTGTATGTGCGTGTCTCAGCTTACTTGCCAGAGCAGGGTAAACGCCTCGTTTCACATGACTCTGGCCGACACTTTTAGCCCCATGAAAGCAACCCGGAAGCTTCCCTGTCATGTTGGCCACCCAATCTCAGCATGCTTGTAACAGCGCCTGAATCCCCTTCTGTGCTTTCATCCCCATAACTGTTCCCGAATCAAATCATCATATTGTGTGAGTCCTTCTCCGATAGAGGAAGTGGAAACCAGCATGTCACGTTGGCAGGGAGGGTAGGTCCGCTCACTCAGAAGAGGAAACACAGTCAAAGCGGTCTACACAGCTGCTGTTCTGAAGCAGGGACACGGTCATGTGAGGGAAGCCAGGCTGCCGCGTTAAAGGAGCAGAGAGAGACGAGGATAGAGAGGGACAAAGACAAGCAAAACAAACCGAATGCTAAATGGATCGAAAATGTCAATGAATAAAATGGCGAGGTAATGAGAAAGCTTCAGGGCCATCTGATCCTCTTCTCATCCCTTATCCCCCCCCTTACAGCCTCAAACAGTCCCACTGAGCCACGCAGACACGACCAGCTCTGGCTGCTCCGGCCCAGGGCTGCCCCACACCTCCTGCTGTCTGAGCGGGTGGAGGAGAGGCCTGTGTCAATGTTGCTGATCAAACAGCACAGAACAGGAGCCACGGAGACGGGTGAGACAGGCTATGAACGCAAACATTCCTGATGAGTCGGATTCAGCAGGCAGGTCACAGTGCAGTGAGAGAATTCTGGCCCGGGTTCGGGCTTGGAGAGGACGTGAGAGACGGAGAGAGAGAAAGATGGAGAGAAACACTGTGGGAGATGGGGAGAGAGAAAGGTAGAGAAGAGAGAGAGAAATAACACTGCACACGTTGCATAGTAAGATTGTGCGAGCAAACACAGTCGACTCACAACTGAGAGCCAGAAAGCTTCTCGTTCCACTGGCCCAGTTTCTCAGTGGTTTTCACATAGCTGGAAACAGAGACTGGGGTCAGCTACAAGCACTCAGCCACCTCACCACTGCACCTCAGGTTCCCCCCCAGGGGAAATAGTCACTTCTATCCACACACCGTCTAGTACACCGTCCATTTTGTTCTATTCCACTCCACCATCGTGGAAGGCTTGCGTCTGATTCTGGTCATGGATCCCTGGACAACAATCCAGAACAGACACTACCCTGTGAACCAAGGTGCACCGTGTCTAGCAACAAGCCCTTATCTATCTTCCTACCTCTACGCTTATGTGTAAACAGGCCTTTCATCAGAGCCTATGTACCAAGGCTTGTTTCTGGACTAGGTCTGCTTGAGAGAAGTGAACACATCTACACTTTATAGGTCAGATCATATGAATCAGAACAGAAAAAGGACCCACATTCATCCTCAATTCAAAAGAATTGGGTTGGTATAACCTTAATATAGACTAGCCTTACTTAAACTGTCTGGACTCTCTCTTACACCGGCACATATTAAAGTCTAGAGGTGTACACGTGTCCAGGGCAGAAGGGTAGCGTAGCTAGGCAGAGTGGACAGGAAGTGGACGTACGCGTTGGAGGTCTGGACATCCTGCCAGCCCTTGGTGATGTTCTGCTTGAGCTCGTTGAGAGGGCTCAGGCCCAGCTTTCTCTTCAGCTCGGTGGCGTGCTTCTCCTTGGCCAACAGCACCTGCCGCAGGGTGTTGATCTCCTCCTCCACCTGGAGACACAGCGGGGGGGGGGGGGGGGGACCAGGGGGGGGTCTGGGTTCAGGGTCTCTGAGGGTGAACTAGCTTCCACTCTGGACCAAGGGTGGTTCAGAGGGTGAGTCATGTGCAGACACTGATATGGAATGCTTGACTGATGGGTTAGATTACCACTGAAGCCAATCGGTTGCTTCTATAGATGAAAAAACGCACATGACATTACTGTGTAACGTACCAAGACCTCCCCCTCCCCCTCAGCCTCTTATCATCACGGAGGCCTGTATGAAGGCATTACTGTCTGAGAGAACCCTCACAGACCTGGAACTAACCTACTGGGTCTGGTAAGCGTCTGTTGCGTGGTACGATACCTTCACGAGCTCAGTACGGAGTTCCTCAGCCTCCTCCTCTGAGAGGCCAGGGGGGAGGACGTGGGCCGCATTCCCCACCGCCCCCTCCGCAGACATGTCGGCCAGGGCCTCGTTCCCTCCCAGGCCCTTGTTGGGGGAGTTCAGGTTGATATCTAGGCAGAGAAAGACAAGAGGAGGTGGGTGGGTGGATGGCATATTTATGATGGAGCAGTTACTCAGCCACTTTCTTTTGGTTGCTGTGGCTGCTAAATGCCTTCTTCTGTAGAGGCGGCCATCCTCGACCATCTTCCACCACTTACCTCCCACACACACACACACACACCTCTCCTGATGACAAGGAAAGGATGCTGCCAGAAGGTTTCCGGCCAGGGAGAGCAGCGCAATTACAGCCACTCAGACAGTAACCCAAGACGCACACCATGGAGGCAGAAAGCTTTCTAGTGGTCGTTAGAGCTCTCACTTACTGTCATAGGGTGAGCCAAGCTCAAACGCTAATGTGTATATATAGTGTTTATATGCGTTTGTGTGCTGCAGGCCTTACCAATAGCCAACTGCTCCTACTGTACACTGCCTAACAGTGAATCTGTAAAGTGCTTAAATAGCCCATTGTTTTCTGTGCAGCACCCTGGGATGGGCTTACTAGAATAGGACAATCAGTGACACTGACACAGTCCATTTGCCTTGCATAATATCACACCCACATCTGTCGACGGCTGACTGACCGGTTGCGGTGCATAATGTGACTTAAAAACATTGTGGTTTAAATTTGGCAAAGAAGCAAAGAACGAGGAGTGGTTTGTTTCTGAAAGGACAGGCACCCGACAACATAACTGAAGGTTAAATTATCCCACTTATGAGGGTCTATCCGAGGGACACAAATCTTTTCCGATCGTCAGGGACAACGTGGAATAAACTTAACGAAAAGTGGCACCCGTCCCACATAACCACCAGAAACCAAGATGTATTTCCTCAGTTCTTGATAAATGTGTTACAGACAGATTAAACTAGTAAACATGGCTGCAAAACATGACGCCATTGGAAATGACAGCTCTCGCGCGTCATTCAGCTAGTTTGTCTCACTGATCATTATACATTTATTTAGCCAGCTGATTAGCTCTAACAGTTGGGCAGAAAAACACAATTAGAACAGTTTTACTTCCTAGCAGCATACGTGACCCACACATTTAGCTACTCTCCTTTATTGGCAAATAGGGTGTGTTCCACGAGTCGACAGCCATTTGTGGCATAATTCTGATCGAGCAAGCTCGCTTACTACCACCACCACCAACCAGCTGAGCTGCATTCTTTGATAATGATGTTCGAGCTAGCTAAAAATGATACCTAGCTTAGCTAACTACCTACCAGAGTAGCTAATAATAGATGGACAGTTAGCTGTTGCTAACTGCGCTAACGTTGGACAGTAGCTAGCTCTAGCGTTTGACCATTTCATATGTACTGTACAGTAGACTTGCTGTTTGTTTACAAGCCTACGTTGACAATGTTATTCGTTCATGTGGTGAAACTGATTCTTCTGTATACAGTCAAACAGTAGAGTACGGTCTCAAGATAAAAACAATTAGCTCTAGCTCTAGCACAACGGGGAATCTGACAGTTGATGGTCAACTATGCGCTAAACTATACGCTAAAGCTCGCCCAGTCATGTCCTTCTTTCTCTTCTTGACTTGTGCACCTGACATTGGCAAACGGCTGTTCCGTCGGGGCCTCGTCTTAGTTCTGTACAGTTGGCCCACAAGCGAGTCATTAGAAACGAACCTGTAAGTACTTGACGAGCTAGCTAACGATGACCACACAATAAAACGAGTTTGACATTCACTAACAATGTGCTATTTGTTCAATGGTTAATATTATAAACATAATGTAAACAAAACATTTACCAGCTGGGTCACAACAATCAACGACGTGCCAAGCTACTGTAGTTACCTTGATTGGCGGTGTCCATGGCGTCGAAGAAGCCGTTCGGTCTCTCTCGCTAAAAAGCGATGTTGTTCAGTAATAGGAAAAGATGGATGGCTAACTTGCTAGGTGACGTGGCACCAGTTATCGCAATCAATCCCGCCGTGAACTAAAACTCCTGTCGTGTGAAAGGATTGCACTACCAACCTCGTCGATCCAGACACTCACTTCCACCAAAACAGCCAGCTCAGCGAGATGAACTTCCAGCCTTCCACTTTTCCGGCGTGTACGGATGACGTTGTCACTGAGCACCCCCAATGCTCCAACAATTAAACACGTAAAAAAAAACATAAGCCTACATTAACACCCCCATAATAATCTACTTCAGACTAAACAGTACTTCACGTGTTTTATTCAATTTTAATAAAGTGCAGAAACGTTCATGCAATAATATGTCCAAGTCCTTCACCAAACATACAATATTCTGTTTTTACAGTAGGCTACATTCTCTTCAGTAAAATAGGCCTGTAGATAAAATGCAGTCACATTACAATCAAATTCATAAAATAAAAAAGACAAAGTCCTTGAGACATATGCAATCAAACTCAACTCTTTCACAAACCTCTACCATTAAAAATACAACTATAGCAATTAAGACGTGCGAATTCTTTCGATTCAAATTCGTGTGAAGGGGATTGAGACTGGATATGTACGGTACGGGCGGACTCAGGTCTGCTTATTTCCCTTAAAACCAGGAGGCGAGTTTGACCTCCAACTGGGCTGTGGGGCCTCCGCTTACTTTTTCTTCTTGGAGAGGGCATTGAGCCAGGAGAAGGAGAAACTGAGACGAGGCGGGGTCTCGCTGAGGCGAACGGGGGTCTGTATCCCACCAGCGGGGGTCGCGGGGGAGGGGCCTGTGGGACTGTTATTCCCCAACCCAGATCCAATCTGGAGTGGGCAAGAGATGGGCACATGAGCCACTAAATCTACAGCATGTATTGAACTGATCTGAATAGAAAGCTTAGCGAGAGATGCACGTACAGGGACGAATGAGTCATAAAGCACACAAAAGCAGTCATGCTCACAAGCTATTTTCATTCAGAGAAAATTGTGACGCATCAGCAGTTGCAAAAGCTAAAACTGCCCAATGATTGTAAAAAGTGCGTCTAACTGAACTATTAGTTAACTGTTAATGAAGTGTTGAAGAGGATACAAGTGTAGCCTAAACCCTCAACTGCAGAAAAACTGCATTTGAAGCTGTTATAAAAAGTTGCCCAAACTGTTATCATAGAAGGCTGGGAGATACGAAGGGTTGAACACCAGGCTGCCACATATAGGACCATGCATGATCTTGCTTAGGCCACTCCGCTAAAGTATATTAAATCGCATATGCAGTCATCATGTATCTTCTTGCCGTTCTGAACGTATACTAAATGTAAAAACTCACTCCCAATAAACAAATGAATCCAAAATAAACATCCAATACACAGCAAATAGTAAATGATTTAAGGAAATATCTGAGGAGGATGATAAGTGACCTTTACACAATTTTTGACACCTACACACCTGCCTGCCTGCCTGCCTGCCTGCCTGACTCCCTGACTTTATACATCCATCCACCAGGGGGCAGTAGAGTCTGGGGTAAAGAAGTTTGTGTGTGTGTTCTGCTCCGCCCCTCTCCCGTCCTCCTGGGGTGCCACTGAGAGGGGCTGACTCTAGAGGAGGGGAGAAGAGGAGACAGAGATTGATAACCAAATGAGGATGACCTTAAGTTTGCATCCTCCAACCTTTAAGATCTTACCTTGTCTCTAACTCTCTTGGTCTCTCAATATTTTTCTCTCTCACTCTCCTTCTCTCTCTCTCTCTCCAAACTGGGCAGCCAACAACTAAAATTCTGACTAAAAAAGCCAGTCTACCCACAAGCAGAATCTCAGACACATACCAATAGAAATGAGTTAGCATGAGAGTGAGTAAAGATCAATGGTGCACATAGAAAGAGCAGATGCAGTGTTAGTCTAACACACAACCTTCACCTATCCCCAACGTCACTGAGCCACATTCAGACCTGGGCTCAAACATTAGATTAGACCCTTTCAAATATCATTAACCTCTTTATGGAGCTTACCTAGAAAAGCTTTCCAGACTCATATAAAACATTCCTGTCAGGCTACAATCACCACTGAAAGGATTATTTGACCCAGGTCTGCCCATTGTAATTCTCCAGACACATCCACAGAGATGTCTACTGAATTATTCAACCACTGCAGCAGGATCACAAAATACAATCCCTGCAGAATGACAGCAAATATCTCTCTATGGACACACCTGATGGTTCCTGAGTGTGGACCCCAGGGAGAGCGGCCTGCTCTGTTATATACATATGAAGCAGCCGATACAAGCCCAGACCCTCTGCAGGATGACCAGGAGCACCACCAGGTAGAAGAAGAGGGTGACCGCCTGGGGAGAGATGGGGGGGGACGGGAAAACAAGCCTCAGAATGGCAAAAGTGGACCGGGGGACACGGATGGAAGGATCACTCGTGTGATCACCGGTAGTCCGGGCAACAGACGATAAGAGCTGATAGGGACAGTCCTTCTCACTGGTCACCTAGCCTGGAAGAGCTGGCTCATAGGAGACATTATGGTCTGGATAACATGTGCAGTTTTCACTTTACCAACATGTTTATTGCATCCCCATAGGTGTACCTGATTATACTGCACTTGTCCATATGTATATTTCACTACCCCTTAACCAAACATACACAACAAAACCTAAAGAGTGTTTTCTATAGATGAAGATGACAGTTTCAGACATGGCGTAGAAGATCCCTTCCCTGTGACAGACAGAGAGAGCAGTGACACAGAGACACATGGTGACGAGGGTGACTGAGCGAGGTGGGGCAGCGGCGGCCATGACGCAAGGGTGACATGAGGAGGAGGAAGTGGAGGACACATCAGCAGCAGCGTGGGACACACGGGGCAGGAAATGGCTGCTTGGATGGTGATGGAGGCTGTGACGGCGACCTTTCTGGATCAGACTGACCTGCTGTGGGGTGGAGGGCCCACTGCCAACCCTGCCGACAGCACTCTCCTCCAGCCCAGGGACGCCCTCCCTAACTTGGGTGACACTCACTCCTAGTCCAGGGCTATCTCCCTCAACCCCAGCCTGGGACACACACCCCTGGTGACCTCCTGTGGATGTAGACCCCAGCCCTCCTGCTAACAGACTGGCCTGGTCAACAGGGGGAGACGTGGCGAAACTAGCTTCCAACCAGCGAGGTGTGGGTATGGGTGGGGGCTGCTGGGATAGAGACAACTGCTGAGGCTGAAGTTGAAGGGGCTGGTACTGGGGTAGGGAGAGGGGCTGGGGCTGAAATGGGGGTTGGGGTCCCTTATTTAGTTGGGGGGTGTTATATGGTACTGCCAGTGGCTTTGTTTTGGCAGCTGGACTGGGGCTAAGCCTGTGCCAGCCGTTGGGAGAGTACCAGCTGGGGTAAAACCTAGTTTCCTCTTCTCTGGCCCCACTCATCGCCGTTCCCTGGGCTGCCCAGGCACCTGAATCAGGTTCACCCTGCTGCCCCCACTCTGGCTCAGTCTGATAGAGGGAGACAAGCACACCTAGATCAAACACTTTATGCACTTCGTATTATTCAAAATCTAAATACTTGCCTACTGCATTTAATCAGGCTTCTCTGGAACATGCAAAGCTACAAAATACAAGCTAAATCAAGGGCAGAAGTGAGGGAAAATGTTCAGTTTCGGGTTCAAACCAGACCTGGAAACAAGACCTTCATTAATCTGTGGCTTGACTCTCGTTGACTCACCAGTGATAATAAGTGGGAAAAAGTAGATTTTTAAAAACAACAAATACTCACAGTAAGAAAGGGGATTCATTCTGCTTCGGATGCTATCCATACCTGCTGTATGTTCATCCCATCAGCTTCACACAGGTTTTCTTTATAAGGGTCTGCAACACATCCTTCTGCCTGCCCCCTGACCTTCTCCTCTTCCTCCTCTTCCTCCTCTATCTTCTCCTCGTCTTTATAATCAGCTCCAGGGTCCTTCAGACTCCATTCTTCAGACTTCAGTCTGACCTCAGTCTCCTCTGGACTCACAACCAGGCTGGACACTGGGACCCACACTGGTGGTGGTTCTAGAACCAATACGGATTCCAAAACAGGCTCTGGAACTGGAAAGGGTTCTATTACTTGTTCAAGTTCTGGTTCTGGCTCTGGCTCTGGTTCAAGTTCTGGTTCTGGCTCCTCTGGAACCTCCTCCTCAACTGTGGAGAACAGCAGTTAGATTCTCTTTTGTCTGTTAAGAGACATGTGAATGATTTTTGTCTATTAAGAGAATACAGTATAACATATTTTTTTCATATACAGGAAAGTCTAAGAGTCTATCAGTGCAGAAGATGACTGAGGCAGCATGCTACCTAGACTACATGCACAATAATAACTTCACAAAAGCTTTCCTTCACCAGCAAAAATGTATGGTAACTGCATATTTACTTTTTCAACAAAGGTGATTTGGATTTGAATAGAGTTTGCACTACCATTGACATCCATTCTAATGGGGCCTGGAATACCTTCAAAGTCCAGTTGGTAGAGAGTCCTTTCCTCTGCATTGAAGTCCACCTTGTAGTGGTCCATGTTTTCATAGCCTGGCTCCAGGGTCTGAATCGTAGTGGACTTGGTCGCTTCTAGCACCCTTGGCGAACAGAAAATAAGAAAATAGAGACAGGGGAGGTCAGAGAGAATAAGAGAATGATTAGTGATGGTAGAAGATGGATCCAAAGGGTTTAAAGAGGAACATTTTTGCTTCATAGTATACTCACTTCTCAATTAGCGCTCTGGAACTCTGGGAAGGAAACAGAGGAAATAGTGTTGTAAGTCAAGACTCATGGGGCTGCTCGTTCTACCAGCAGGGATCTTACCTGCACGAAGGCAGCAGTCTTACCTCCACGAAGGCAGCCATCTCAGGCTCCTCCATGATCCTTAGAGCCGTCTCCACCAGTTTAGTGTTGGCTTCGACGTTCTCCCCATTGGAGCGCAGCAGTTCCTGAGTGCACCCCATCTTCTCCTCCTGCTCGTAGCTGATTCGCTGCGTCATGATGTTTCGCCTCTCCTCCAAGATGGCGTACATGCGGTCGAACTTGTCGCACAGGGCCCGCTTCTGTGTCTTGCAGTTCTCCTGATGAGGAGGGGTGGAGGATGAGGGGTTTGGGGGAGAAAAAAGAAAGGCAGAGGAATGAGGGACATTCAAACTCTGTGCGATGTTACAGTTGTCCAGGCAAGACACAGGAAGTGAAACAGACGTGTTGGAACGGTGACTCACCTCAATGTTTCTACAGGTCTCCTCTAGCTCACTTATGGAAGCCTGGACCCGGCTGTTTACTGACACCAGCGAGCTGATGCCATCAGTCAGCTCCGACTGTGGAGATTAAACACAGAATCCATCAATACAGAGGTCAATCAAAACAAGCCAGCCACTTGTACACATAACCCACACACATCCCAATGTTTAGAACCTGTGATGTCATCAGTGTGAGCCCCAGCCTACCTTCTGCTGCTGGTACACCTCTGGCAGCGGTGCCACCTGGCAGGCCTTGTGGGCGCCGAACACCTTGCAGAGGGAGCAGGTCGGCTTTTGGCAACTGAGGCAAAAGATGTTCACCCTCTCACCTTCGTGCTCCTCGCAGGTCACATGGTCTGAGGACTTGGGAGGCGGGCGAAAGCTTCAGACACACAGAGGGGAGATGAGTGGAGTTTGTCATTATCCTTAGTCCTGTGGTATGTGCATGCAATCTGGAATAAGGCTTGCATTATTAGAGCTAACCACCCCTCCCGTGTCATTCCTATTCCTTCCTTCTTCACTTCCCATTTCCCTCTCCCCCTCCTCCCTCTCTCAACCCCTCATATCTCTCATCCAATCCCCTTTTCCGCATCTAAACCTTCATCTATTTCTCCCTCCCTCCTCCACCCTCTTTCCCCTGTCCTATCCCTCCTTACTCCTCCCCCTCTCACCTAGTGGCCTCCTGCTTGTACGCGTCGATAATATTCTCCACCAGCAGGTTGCGCTGTAGGCCATAGACTCCATGGCGATCTAGCACCACTTCCTGTCGGCAGGAGGGGCAGCGGAAACGCCCCACCATGTTGCTGCGGGTCTGAAACAGAGAGGGCTGCACCTCTTACTCAGCAGGAAGTTCATCCAAACACCATTTCCTGTTTTCCAGGACACACAATGCTGTGCTGAACTTCACAGACGGGGCAGTTTGTGAGTTAAGGCGATGACATAATTTCTCACCGGCTCAGTCTCTTGCTGTCCTAACTCATCCTACAGAGTGTGTTTCTCTACAGAGTGTGTTTCTCTACAGAGTGTGTTTCTGTGTGTGGCGGTGTGTTTCTGCCTGGGCCGTGTGTTCCAAGATGTACCCTGATCTGTCAACAAGAGGATCAGCATCTGCAGAAGAGTGTCAGTGTCTGGTCTGGAGGATTCGCCGTTCATCTGGGATCTCACACTTTCAAATGAATCCAAACCTCCCTTGATACAAAACGGTTCATATTTGGGGTCTGTTGCTGAGGGCAGAATCCTATCTTAGGCAAACAAACATTCCCAAGTCTCTCCTTCACTCCTTCTCCCAGTCCACAGGCCTGGTTGGGTTATAAATACTGCAGAGATAAAGCTGCAGTGCGCCTCCATGATAAGCAAGGCCTGGCCCTGGAGGTCCTGATGCTCTTTACTGCTGGAGAGACCGAGTGCTCGCAGTTGCTTTTGCCTGTTTCCCTCAGGAGCCGAGAGAGAACAGACGGTATGGCAGGAGAGATCACAGAGTGAAAGACGGGACAGAGGAGAGTACCCTGAAATAGTTTCTCTTTAATAAGCCACAGCTGCTGCCGTGTCTGAAGGGATCAGGGGCCTCCCTCAACTGGTTAACAGAGCCATGGCTGGAAAGATGAGGCTGTAGTTGGGGGGCTGGGGGCTGAGAAGCTGGGGGTGAGGGCATGGAGCTACTGGAGGTACTGGGGGGCTAAGAAGCTGAAGTCTGAGATGCTGGGGCTGGGGGGATGGGGGTCTGAGAGGCTGGGGCTGGAGGGATGGGGGTCTGAGAGGCTGGGGGCCTGAGAGGCTGGGGTGCTGAGAGGCTGGGGGGCTGGGGGTCTGAGAGGCTGGGGGAATGGGGTGTCCAAAAAGCTTGGGGTCTGAGACACTGGAAGACTGGAAGGCAGGAAAGCCAGAACCTGGCAGCCACAACATCCAGAACATGCAGGTAATCTGAGAAGTGACCGCTTGTGGTCATGTCGGTGTTGATGTTGTGGTCATGTCGGTGTTGATGTTGTGGTCATGTCGGTGTTGATGTTGTGTAGGGCTGAAGCACCAGCATCTGATACAACAACAATGCACAATGCTCATATTCATGACCCCTGACCCCACAGCCAAGAGGGCCAACAGGGTAGCTACCCAGTCTGGCCTTTAGACACTGTAGACAGAGGTGATCAGACATACCAGAACACTGACCTAATGGCTCTCATCTACTCCTGTTTCTGCAACTCGGATGTTCATCTTGGCATTTTGACCACTATGGGGCCTATAAACATTAATTCCTACACTTAATTTAGTGATTCATTCATGATCACTGCACAGAAACACTGTTAAACTCTCTTACACAACTCTGACCTTTTCAGAGCCAGGGGCTGAAGAGGGGCTGTCAGAGTAATTTAAGGGTCTGAACCCTGGCTATGAGTTATGAGTGCGTGTGTGGGCAGGTGGGTTTGTATCTTTGATAGTTCTGGAAGAAGGGATTTGGCAATAATGTGTCTGTTAAACACTGTGTTCCACAAGTGCCTCTGGAGCCGAGCCAGCAACTACACTCAGATCAGCTGTTCCACAACTCCCATGGACCCTCTGTCTTCCAATGTCCTGCACACGGAGCCCATGGCAACAAGGAAAATGAGACAGAAAACACCTGTAGGCTTGATTCCATGGTTACCTTTTGTAATTATTCTTCTCATATTATAATTCATTTGATCCTGCCTTGTCCTTTGATTGGCACGTGACTCAACAAACTCAACCAAAGAATGTAGGCTGTGACCTGTATAGCAGCTCTTAAGAGTCCAAGTTTAGGCATTGATAATCCACACGCACCTGTTGGGGTGTGTTGTTCTGTACATTGTTGTGAACAGGCACGTTTGTCACTGTGATTCATTTGAATTGGTGTGAACCAGTGCTTCTAGGATTGATATGCTGTTAGGGTGATGAGCCAACCAGGGCCTGGTGTGTGTGAGAGTGTGTGTGTGTGTGTGTGTGTGTGAGTGTGTGTGAGAGTGTGTGTGTGAGAGTGTGTGTGAGAGAGTGTGTGTGTGAGAGTGTGTGTGAGTGTGTGAGAGTGTGTGTGTGTGTGTGTGTATGGGGGGGGGGGTACAGTGGATGATGGATTTGTGTGTGAAAAGATTGAATCTCGCATGTCGTCCTCATGACTCCAAGACAGGAGCCAGCTAGCTACAGAACATGAGTCCCAGTCACTGGGTTGGCGAAAAACACTAACAGATCTTCTTCCATGAGATGTGCTAACAGTGACTGAAAGTCATAAGATAAGCAAGCACACCAAACAACATAGATGGACCTTGCGTAAACACAATGAAGGGTTATTGAAAGCTCACAAACACAGACCCTTCACCTACCCACACACACACGCACACCTGCCAAGCTCACCTGGTAGAGGTCGTTGGCACACTTGCGACACAGGTTGTGCTGGCAGGGCAGGATGACCACAGGTTTGGTGAAGACCTCCAGACAGATGGGGCAGATGAGCTGCTTTTCCAGGGTGTCCAGAGCCTGCTGGTCTCTCTGAATGGAGCTCAGCTCCAGCGGAACAGACATGCTCATCCTTGGCCTGGCTACCTGGACGCCTGGAAGTAAAATAGTTTTGTCTGTCTGCCTGTATGTCGGTCTGCCTCTTTGCCTTTCTGCCTCCTAACCTGCCTTGTCACCAATCTGTCCGTTTATCAGTCTGCCTGTCTTGCTACCAGACGGTCAGTTTGCTTGTCAAGGTGGAATACCAGTAAGATTATCCACGTTTTTTGTAGTGGAAACAGTCTGTCTCCAGGCTATCCTTCCAGATCGTCAGTGAAGCATTCAGTACATAACCCCCCTCTCAGGAGAGGGCAGTGTTGATCTGAGCTCCCAGGACCGCAGGACTGTGGTACTTTGGTCGTCTCCTGGGGCTGCACTTCCTTCTCTTCTCATTCTCTCTCTCCGACCTCAATCCTGTGTTCAGTCACCCTCTCTCTGTAGTCATGTAGCTGCTCTTCAGTACCTGTACTGGTGGTCTGGACGCAGATCCTCAGTACCCCGTCCTCTGCTGCGTCTCGTCCGGGGTCGCAGCATTTGACGTGGGGGTGTTGGGTTTCAGTCGGGGGCTGCCCCTGCCCCCCTGCCTCTTCCCTCCTCCAGGCCATATAGGGCAGCAGGGTGGTATGCAGGCAGATCATGCCATGTCAGTGGTCTTTCTACAGTTACACCCCTTCTTACCTTCCTTCTCTTCACAGCCTTCCTGTATCATGCTGTCTGGACACCAACCAGCACCAAGCACATTCGACTCCATTCAATCCTGTTAAATCGTCTCCAGTCGAGTGTGTCGTCGCCAAGCATGTGGGCTTGTCTGTCCCGAATATCCATAAAAACAGACAAGGAGACAGGGCTAAGCATCAGAAACATTTATTTTACAACAGCACATTAGATAAATGACCCATGTCGGTTCTCCACCAGACACACTGTGGACAGATCCATGCTAAAACAGCAACACTAGCTTTCCACCCATCTACTAGCTACTACCCCTTCAAACCCACAGCAGAGCTCTTCATCGCCTCTCAATGGTCACATCTAGTTACCGGTACATACTATTTATAACCATCTATAGTCATTCATTAAAAAGATAACAAAAATAAAATAAATAAAATAATGCTTCATCTTATTTTTATGTTGTTTTGCACTTGTGCACTAATATATTTTGTTGTTTTGATAAGTGTTCTCAAATTTTTTTTTTTTTTTTTTCTTGATCCAGTATGGTTCTGTTTAAACATTGCATTCACTCATACACAGGGAGACACAGGGGAAGTAACATATAGGATTGGCATATCAATGGCCTTAAACATATGGAACCAATCTAACCATAGAAAAATAGAGTGGGCAGGGTTTAGATAAAAGCATGTTTTAACCAGTTAATACGGACGACGTGATTGGTTAGTTTTCTTTCCAAAGTTACTTGAAGAAAAGACGACAAGTTTTAAAATCTTATATCATTTTCTTACAATGTAGAGTTACAGTTGCAACAGTGAACAAAGTGTTAAATTGACAATAAGAATTAAAAAAAGAGTGATAATTAGTGATAAAAGTCACAACAATCAAACGGATGTAGAGCTACAGATCATAGACACTCACTGCTAACCCAAGTCCTACTCTCAGATTGTCAATTGAAGGGGGTTGTTAATGGGCTACTGTACTGTCATAAGAGTTCATAGGAGTGGGTTACTGTACTGTCATAAGAGTTCATAGGAGTGGGCTACTGTACTGTCATAAGAGTTCATAGGAGTGGGTTACTGTACTGTCATAAGAGTTCATAGGAGTGGGCTACTGTACTGTCATAAGAGTTCATAGGAGTGGGTTACTGTAGTGACAATTACGTGTTGTAGCTGGCTACATCCTTGTTTGATTGTTGTTGCCTGTTACCATGCTTAGTTGTGATTATCACTGACTACAGTGCTGAAATTACTGACATAAAATCATGACTGGATATCAACGAAATCCTCCCTCATCGTCAACAAACATAAATAAGAAAACAAAAACAATCATCTACTAAACAAAAATAGAACTAAACAAACCTTTTCGGTTGTACAACTCAAATATACAACGTAAAATCTAAACATACATTTACATATTTTAGGTTCTCACACAGAAGCAGAAACTAAAAAGCTGTCCTCTATGCATGTGTGTGTGTACGCCCCCAGTGGGATATATGTACTGTATATTGAGAGGTCAACGCATTGAGCCTGACACAGAACACCAACACTAAGACATATAGGGGCCCACCCACAACACACACACACACTCTCATGCACACACACACACTGTGGGGATTTGCTAATAGACTATTTCTAGTTCTGTTTATAATCCTTCATATCTGAAACGGAGCACAAGCCTGGGTTTAGAATAAAACAAAAGTGGCTTGGAGGGGCAAACCAGTGCAAAGGGAGAAAGGAGGTGAGGAGAACGAGAGGAGTGGAAGATACTGTGTGTCCATGTCTAATGCTGTTCTGTCGTATTCACCGGAACGGAAAAATAATCTACCAGACTGGAGAACTAAAGTGACCCAGCGCAGGGATGCCCACCTCCTCACAGCTGACCACACATGTGCCGTTATCACGCTAGCTAGCTACACTCCATCGTTTAGGAGCTCCAAAGCCCCTCTCCACATGCATCCAGAAGTGGTGTCAGTCAGTCACATGACATCTGCTGTTGAAAGGTGAGACAGCTTCAGTAAGGGGCCTTACTGTCCTCCACACCACCCATACACTGATGCTGACCAGCCCCTGTACCCACACAGAGCACAAACACCAACCCCCTTCAGCCCACCCTGACCCACTAACCCCTCACACACCTGTTGTGCCGATGCAGTCAAGCCCATGTACCCACAAAGACCCCCCCCCACCACCACCAGGAACCCCCCCCCCCCTCCTAGCGTACAGGGCTGCGTGTCTGCCACTTCCAGACATAGCCAGAGAAACCCTAGCCACCCTAGCCACCCTAGCCAGCCTAGCCACCCTAGCCAGCCTAGCCACCCTAGCTAGCCAGCCTACACAGCAGGGACAGGTGTATCCTCTCCAACCACCCATGATTGTCCACAGTACAAGGAATGTTCAGAAACAAAACAAACAGAACAGTGGCCAGACAAAAGGGGGGGGGGGGTGGTGGGGGGAGGAGACAGAGTGCTTGTAAGTGTTGAGTTCCGCGGTGACGCACGTGTGTGTGTGTGTGTGTGTGTGTGTATCGTCTATGAGCCAGTGACTGTGACTAGGCCTACCCACGATCCATACAGTATTTTGGCAGGGTTAGAGGTTTGAGGCTACAGTTCAACTAAAACAGTTTTAAATCATTCAAACAAGCAGTATAAGAATGCCATTTGTTACTTATGGTGTGTGTGTGTCCGCACGCATGCGCATGCATGGAGAACAGACAGCCCCCAATGATGGGGTGTGTGTGGTAAACAACGTTTTCCTCCTATGTATGTGTCTCTTTTCCAGTGTTACATACACATCCTTCTCAGGACAGTTTTGTGTGTGTGTGTTGGGGGGGGGGGGCAAGGGGAAGACAGGTGTGTATTAAGGGGGTGTAGTGTTGGGGTCAGAGGTTAGGTGGGGTTGAGGAGGAGGACCTAGCTCTATCTGTGGTAGAGAGACTTGCCAGGGTGCAGTGTGTGTGTGTTTGAATCTTGGGGAGGACAGAGTGGTATGAATGGCATGGGTTATGTTGGGGTTAGGCCAGGGTCACCGTGAGGCTGAGAGGAGTGTGTGTGCGTGTGTGTGTGTGTGTGTGTGTGTGTGTGTGTGTACGTGTGTTGTTGGCGTCTAGTAGGCGTCGGTCCGGTAGCTGGAGTGGTGGCCGTCTGAGGTCAACTGAGTGTTCTCTGTGGCTGATGACGGCTGCATCATGATAGGCTCCCCACCATCTGAGGGAAAACACACACACACACACACACACACACAGCAACCGAGTGACACAGTGAAGTTCCCGAACACAGACATTTGACAAAAGGGTCAAAAGTAAACGCATCGCTTTCAGCTAATCCCGATGGTGACCGGTGTGTGACGGGCGGCGTGGGCGGTGTGTGTGTGTGTGGGGGGGGGGGCCTCTACCTCTCTCGTCTGTGGTCATCTGAGCCTCCAGGTCCTCTGGGGACACGTAGAACTCGGGCTCATGCTCCATGGGAGGACGGGGTTTACACTTCCCACAGCAGCAGTTACAGCAGCAGCACAGGCAGCAGCAGAAGTAGCAGCCTGTCGCCACCCCACAGAAGACGAACAAGGCCTGGGGGGAGGAGAGGGAGGGAGGGAAGGAAGGAGGAGAGGGAGGGAGGGGGGGAGGAGAGGGAGGGAGGGAGGGGGGGAGGAGAGGGAGGGAGGGAGGGAGGGAGGGAGGGGGGGAGGAGAGGGAGGGAGGGAGGGGGGGAGGAGAGGGAGGGAGGGAGGGGGGGAGGAGAGGGAGGGAGGGAGGGAGGGAGGGAGGGGGGGGAGGGAGGGAGGGGGAGGGGGGGAGGAGAGGGAGGGGGGGAGGAGAGGGAGGGAGGGAGGGAGGGGAGGGGGGGAGGGAGGGAGGGAGGAGAGGGATACATGTACACACATACAGGTGTTATCAATCTCCGTTCTCCACTGCATATTGTTCTGCCATGTTTAGTCTAATAACCTACAGCATATTTCATTTCCATCCATCCCATCACCCCTGCCACCCTCCCTCCCTCCTCTCACCTTGGCCCACCAGGAAGACAAGACAAAATAGGTGTTGACGTTCTCCTCTCCAAACTGCTCGGCCACGTAGAGCCCCAGGGAGCCGTACTTGTCGTAGATGTTCCTCTTGGTGCAGTCAGACAGGATGGCGTGAGCGTTGTTGATCTCCTTGAACTTGTCTGCAGCCTCGGGGTTGTCGGGGTTCTTGTCTGGGTGGAACTTCAGAGCCAGTTTCCTGGTGAAGAGACAAGCGCAATCAGAATGAGGATGAAGAACTACAATCCCCAGGCAGACACCTGAACCTGTCTGCTACACACCCACAACTGTTTCAGTGCAAAAGCACTGCTGTAGCGCACCCTAGTGGAGGATTACAGGGCGAGAGGAACACAGTGACAAGGAAGTCTGGCCCAAGCATCGTTGGTCTCCTTACAGTTACATTGAAGTGAACAGCTCCTGTTTCTCGGCCTCAAAAAACAACCCGTCAGCCCTGTCGCTATCAACTCCGACCTAACTTTCACCTCCTTCCCCTCCTTCCCTGCCCAGCCTCCCTCTTCCCTCCTCTGCCTCTCCCCGGCCTCTAACCCCAACCTGGCACCTGTAGCGTGTTATTCCTCTCGGTGATACTGAGGTTGTGGTGTAGCATAGCGTGATCTTCTCTGAGTGATACTGAGGTGGTGTAGCATAGCATGATCTTCTCTGAGTGATACTGAGGTGGTGGTGTAGCATAGTGTGATCTTCTCTGAGTGATACTGAGGTGGTGTAGCATAGCATGATCTTCTCTGAGTGATACTGAGTTGGTGGTGTAGCATAGCGTGTTGCTAACCTGTAGCACTTCTTGATGTCTTCGGGCGTGGCGTTCTTGTCCACCCCCAGCACCTGGTACAGGGACTCTCCTGAGGGAGAGAGAACGCTGTCTCTGCTGCTCCATGACTGCTCGCTCTCCTTCTCTTTCTCTTTCTCTCTCTCTCTCTTACTCCTTCCCTCGCACGCTCACAGCCTCACCCTGAAGAAAGTGCTGCAGGGGAGAGAGAGGCACAAGGAAGAAACCAGCGAGTCAAGAGACGTGAACCAGCAGTGCTTGTATGGCCCATCATGGCATCTTGTCTGGTCTTGCAGAACACACACAAACACACAGTGAGAGAGGATGACATCGTGGCTTTCCCCATACCTCACAGACACAGGAAGTCAGATCAGGGGGTAAAGTCGCGTTGCTAAATGTCTATGTTGTATCCCTGTGTGCTAGGGTGTGTTAGGCTGAGCTAAACCCAGCTCGGCGCGAGGAGCAGTAGGCTGGATTAGAGAGAGAGAGAGAGAGAGAGAGAGAGAGAGAGAGAGAGAGAGAGAGAGAGAGAGAGAGAGAGAGAGAGAGAGAGAGAGAGAGAGAGAGAGAGAGAGAGAGAGAGAGAGAGAGAGAGAGAGTGTCAGTGTTGTGGTGTGAGTGTAGTCAGCCACAAATAGAGTGAAGGAGCGAGAGGTGAGCAGAGAGGAAGAGAGGGATAGAGATGAAAGACTTAAGGACCCTGTAGCCCTTGACCCATGGGGGAGACAGAGAGGGTGGATGTGGGTGGTGGGGCTTGAAGTTCCCCTGGTGGTAGGGGTGAGGGTACGATAGCCAGCTCTCTAAACACGGGTACATCAGGAGACAGGGTCTATCACACCCACTGACACCCCCCCCCACCCCCACCACACACACAGGGTCCACTCTCACACAGAACCGGTCTAAATAAACACACAGCCTCCTCCCACATCACACACAGCCTTGGCCCCTCCTAGAGATAATCTCACAGCTCTACTGTCGGAGGAAATTAGCAGCTTAGCCTTAGCCAGCAGGGCCACAGCTAGCTACGTGTGCAGGGCTATTTTAGTACATAGACCACAATAGCGGACAGACCCTTCACTGAGGTAAGAGGAGGAGAGCGAGAGAGAGATGGAGACAGAAAGAGATAGATAGACAGAGAAAGAGAGAGACAGAGTATAGTCAGCCACAAATAGAGCGAAGGAGCGACTTACTGACGAAAGAATCCAGAGGAGGGTGCACAGTGCCCTGTCGTGAGAGTCACAAATAGACAACGTGTGAAGTAAGAGCACGGCCCACAACATTAACATGGCCATGTCATTTCACCGTCAAATTCTGTCTGCTGGCCAGGCTGCGTGACGGGGGGAGAGGACAGCAGGGAGGGAAGGGGCCACTGGGTCAGGCCTCCACGATGCAGCCGCCCCCCGACACAGCTAGCCTCACTGTCAGTATCGCTCCACAGTAAGTTCATAAGAGAAGCTAAGTGAATCGGAGGGGTGGTCTCTAAATGAAAGTCTCCGGCTGCCTAACTAACCACAGGCTGTGGGGATGAAACATTAGACAGTCTGGTCATCTCCTGTGTCAGCCGATGTGACTGGTGAAACCTGGAACCCTGAAGGGGAATCATCAGAGGATGAGGGACATTCTCTTTAGGTTCCTCTGTCTGTCTGTCTGTCTGTCTCACACACTTCTCCCTGACCTCCTGTCTCCTGTCTCCTCCACTCAGCCTCCAGTCTTCCCTCCTGTCGTCCCAGGGGAGGGGCAGGAGAGGAGAGACGGCGTGAAGGAGGTGTGTGGGAGGGAGAAGAAGAGAGGAGGCTGGCGGAGATGCACACGGTCGTTAAGACTGATTAACAACAGGGTTCCCCTGACTGCCAATGGCCAGGGGAACGCAGGAGCGCAGCCCTCCCCCCCTCCCCCCCCCCTGCCCCCCTCCTCCTCCTGTCCTCCCTCACATCACAATGCACCATATGGAGCAGCCAGGCTAAATCTTCACCTCCCCACTCGAGCTCCCTCCCTCCATCCGGATTTATTTTTTCGGGCCGACCATCTCTTTCTGTTTTTCTCTCGCTCCGTGTCTCCCTCCCTCCTTCCTCTCCTGTCAGGTTACGCACACGTGCTCGCACTCACAAAACAAAGCTGTGCACACACAAACCTCTACACACAGACGCGCACACAAACCTGTACACACATCACGACACTGGGGATTAAGGGTAGATACTCTTCAACCTCACATGTCTAGAGAGCAAATAACAGGGGGAAAAAAGAAGAAAAAAATAGAAAAACAGAAGGATGAGTAAAGCAGGTCTCACACATGAATCCCTGGTTACCGAGGCCAGTTGCCACAGCTGCCATTAGTGGGCCGTAGTCTGGTCTAAACCCTCCACCAGATGGCTGGCATCGTCACGGTGACCCTCGCCAGGCAAAACACACCTGATACAGCCCAGCTTTACAAATCACACTGCTGCTCACCAACACAACCCTCCCACCCTGTGGGATAAGCCAATCAAAATCTGAATCCACAGCGGAGGCCAGTCACACGTAGACATTCAGAGCAGGGTTCAATTCGGCAACCACTCACAGGACAGATTAGTTGATGGTGATTTAAGGCAGGCCTGAAGGTGTGTGTGTGTGTGTACAACATGCCTTTGTCAGACTCAGGTGTGTCTATTGTTGCATGACAATTTGTTCCTATTTAGGAAAGCAATGTAGCCTATTTATAGACTCCAATGCAGTCATTAATCCAAATATGACCCTGCCATTCCATTAGAGTCTTAATTGTGTAACAGAGTGTGTGTGCATGTGTGTCAGAAGAAGCAAGAGCCCAGGTGAGAAGTGCTAACAAGGGCCAGCTTGTCTGGAGGGCTACAGTACAGCAGGGTCAGCCTGTCTGGAGGGCTGCAGTACAGCAGGGCCAGCCTGTCTGGAGGGCTACAGTACAGCAGGGCCAGCCTGTCTGGAGGGCTACAGTACAGCAGGGCCAGCCTGTCTGGAGGGCTACAGTACAGCAGGGCCAGCCTGTCTGGAGGGCTACAGTACAGCAGGGCCAGCCTGTCTGGAGGGCTACAGTACAGCAGGGCCAGCCTGTCTGGAGGGCTGCAGTACAGCAGGGCCAGCCTGTCTGGAAGGCTGCAGTACAGCAGGGCCAGCCTGTCTGGAGGGCTGCAGTACAGCATTGGGCAACAAACAAAACCAAATGCATGCTGCTACATTAGATGACCATAATGACAAACATCCAAGTTCACCAGAGCAATAACCCCAGGGCAGCAGACAGGAGAATGGACAGGGCCACTGGAACAGACACACAATAACAACCTGCCCCCTCCCCCCCTCCCCCATATCTTCCATCTCTCACGGACCCCACCCCCAAGCCCTGGTCATGCCACACATTAATGACCCTCCTCCAGCTGTCAACATGCATTGGGGCTGACATGGGTTAAACGCAAGTCGAATATCGGGGCAAACCCTGGGTTCTTGACATATATGAGGACTCGGCTTCTTTTAAACAAGTTGGGCTGCGACACATCTCACGGTAGGTTGAGATGAGCGGGGGAGGGGTGCCAGACTGCACATCAACGCCTTAACGATGAACAAACGTGTTAATGACGTGTGTAGGATGCATGAACATGGACACACACATCTTCAATTTCAGCGCTGAGGTGTGTGTGTGTGTGTGTGTGCGAACTCACACATTAGACACTCACATATCCTGCTGTGCCCTGCTTTCCAGCAGATGAACATCTGTCTGCTGTGCTGAGATAATCACACCACCTCCCTCTATGGATACAAGCTTACTTTCTCCTGCATCCTTCTTTAAGCTTGCTCTAAACCTGAGGCGGAATACTGGAGACCATTAGTTTATACACACACGTCTGAATGTTATTGTTTTGTTGATTAGGCTACGGTTTATTATACGTTCTATCTGGCGGCATAAAGGTTAAACCACATTTGGGGAGTCAGGTGGTTGAGCGGTTAGGGAATCGGGCTAGTAATCAGAAGGTTGCCGGTTCGATTCCCGGCCGTGCTAAATGATGTTGTGTCCTTGGGCAAGGAACTTCACCCTTCTTGCCTCGGGGGGAATGTCCCTGTACTTACTGTAAGTCGCTCTGGATAAGAGCGTCTGCAAAATGACTACATGTAAATGTATTTGGAGTTATAGACAACTGATAAACGTGTAGCCCGTGATGTTTGAGTGAAAGTGAATGGGATTCTCTCTCAAACCAGGTTTTGACAGCCCTGGCATCCCCAGAAGACAATGACTGACTGGTAATATGAACACACAGCTATCACCACTGAATAAATACAGCTGCTAGACCCACAGACGTGGCCTTGCGCACAAACACTAACACATTTATCTCACCCACCAAGCCCACACACAAGCGCAACCCCCCCCCCCCCTCCCCCCCTAATTCTTTACTGCTATCTACAGCATATTGGAATAAAGTAAAAGCTAAGCATCCAATTAATCAGCTAATGTATAGTTAGCCCTTCCTTGTTTTCTGAATGGGATGCTTATGGTGCAGTGTGCTACTCTCTTAATGGATCTGGCTTAATAGACATTCTGATCCTTTCAGAAGCAAGCGTACTTTTTGGAAGCACGTTTAGGGACAACTTAAATCACAAGTGATCAGGAGATGAACAGAAAGCATGGGTGAGGACCATTGCCATGATAACTCAACACCACTTCTATGCATCAGCAGGATTAAAAAAGCAAACAAGATAGCTAATATCCGGCCGCTCACGCCCTGAGTACATCTGCAGTATTAAAACAAAAACAGGCCATCTAATATGTGGTTCTCTCACCCTCTTATTGAAGAACCAAATATCAGACTGCGGCGTTTACAGTACATGCTCATTTATATACAAAAAGGGCAACGCGGGCTCAAATCCACTTATTCAGTTTGTGCTGTCTAGTAGAGACGACATTTAGACATCCCTGGATCCTGTCAGTAAACTATTGTGAATTTTAATTCAAATGCGTAGTAACTGAGAACGTCCATTGCATTGTTTAGTCGTTGTGCCGTTAACCTTTAAATATCTAATGTTAAAAGAGTAACGCAACCGTAGATGAGAACATCGTATGTCACCCTCTTAGCTTGCTAGTCGCGTCAATGGATAGCTAGCCAATGGTGGTCACTAGCTAATTAAGCTAGTGCATTGGAAGGAGAGCTACATTCAACCTGTTGTGTTACATTGGATGTTGGCCTTGTGTGAGCGAAGAGTTTTAGAAAGACAGATATTGCAATTGCGAGGTGCAAAACAGTTAACATAGCCTAGCTAGCTCGTTGGTTTATTTATGACGACCAATTACTCACTGTGGGAATTGCTAAATGGACAAACTCTGATTCTGACATTTTGTGTCATGGTAACAAAAAAACAACGTAAGCTAAGAAGACTGGAAAAAGGGGAATCTGAATGTGAAACTAGAAGGGACAAGCGATTAATCTCCATATTGGTTTAGCAAACGTTGGCTAGCTAGCTAGCACAACTACTGCCCTACAGCGGCTGTACCATCGCTACCGGGCTGGGAAACTAGGTTGAGTTAAGAGAAGCTAGTTAGCTAGCAAATGTGGCAATCTCACTAATCCAAGGACAGTCCGTGGTAAAGTACCGTAGCCGACGTTAGCTGTATTATTACATGGATGCAATTCTTACCGTTTTCCTGGGCACGATGACCTGCTTTTTAATCTTCCAGATCGAAATATAAAACGTTGACTTTCTACACTGCTTGCATCCCAATCAATGAGTCGGGTTAGCTGACCACTTTCATTCAAAACCACGTAGTGATTTAGCCTGCTAGCTAGCTAAAGCCGGAGGAAGCTAACGGTAGAAATTTCAGTCCGTAGTCGCGAGACAACACTCCCACGTCTACGTCGCGCTCACTAGCCTCGACGTGCGCGTTCCCTCACTGGTCAGATGAACAGTTAGCCTAGGTTCCAATAGGTGGCGTACATTCCTAAATCAAGTCAAACTGACTCAAAAACCCTTACACGAAGAAGGTCTAACAAGGACCGCAGCATTGCTGATACCAGAAACAACTTTGTCATTCCCAACTAGCTATAGCCAAACTTCAGGTAATTGATAACAAGAGAAATAGACTGTGTGGTTTAACGTGTGTAGACATACTCTCGGATGTAGAATTGTTAGTTTTAAAATAGGTTCGTAATGTTTACTAGTACAGCTATAGCCAGTGGTCTTATCGTTTTGAATTTAGCGAAGTCATTGGCTAACGTTAGCTAGCCTCTCCATTGTCAGCGACTGGGGTACAGTAGCTAGCTCTAGCTAACATCGTCAGTCGATGATGAGACTAGGCTCCTGAACTGTCATTTCGTCTATTGTTCGCTGAAGAAAAACATAGACCATGATCATATCAACAAGGCTGCTCATTCATAGCTAGAGCTATCTAAATAGCTTTGTGATGTGAAATTGCATTCCAACCGATCCCTTGTTTTGTTTCTCTAGCTCTACTCCAAACAGGAAAAAAAACAGGATTCAAAGATGTCGTCAGGCGCTTTATTTCCCAGCTTGGTGTCGGGCTCCCGAGGCACCTCAAGCAAGTACCTGGTAGAGTTCCGTGCCGGTAAGATGACCCTAAAGGGTAGTACGGTGACACCAGACAAACGCAAGGGGACGGTGTACATCCAGCAAACGGACGATTCGCTTATTCATTTCTGCTGGAAGGACAGGACCACGGGAAACGTGGACGACGTGAGTGGCTGACCGTAAGGCATCACGTTGAAATGGGCGCAGGTGTTGTTTACTGACCTGTGAGCTTTCCTCTGGTTTCACCCTCCAGGATCTAATCATCTTCCCAGACGACTGTGAGTTCAAGAGGGTCAACCAGTGCACCACAGGACGGGTGTTTGTGCTCAAGTTCAAAGCAGGATCCAAACGGCTCTTCTTCTGGATGCAGGTGAGGGATGGAGGGAGGGAGAGAGGGAACAAACATTTGGGAAAGGGGTTAATGGAGATTGCATTGGACTGTTTCCATCGTCCGATAGGACTTCTGTTCAATACCCAACTGTCCATCCCGTCCTTCTCTGTGACCAGGAGCCCAAGACGGACAAGGATGAGGAGCACTGTCGCAAGGTCAACGAGTTCCTGAACAACCCTCCCATGCCTGGAGCTCTGGGGAGCGGGGGCAGTGGCAGCCACGAGCTGTCTGCCCTGGGAGGTGAGACTCGTAGCCGTGCATCTCAATACCCATCCATACAGTCTGTTCACTGCCCACGTCCTGTATCTAAACACTCACTAAACGATGCTTACTCATACGGGTGTCCAGTTAAAGTACAGAGCTCTTCACTCACCCTCCACCTTTTCCTTAGGTGAGGGCGGCCTGCAAAGCCTCCTGGGTAACATGAGTCATAACCAGCTCATGCAGCTGATTGGACCATCAGGACTAGGAGGGCTTGGTGAGTAGCCCAGAGCATCTTGATTAAGCTGCCATTGGGCTTGGCCATGACACACTGCTGTGTATATAAGTCATTTTCTAGTTATGAAAAGAAACTCAAACTTTGTCTGTGTGTAGGTGGTCTAGGGGCCTTGGCTGGTCCAGGGCTGGCTAGTCTTCTAGGCAGTGGAGGTCCAGCTACCAGCAGCTCCTCATCCAGGTAAGCCTGAACATAACTCCTCTCCCTGGCTCCTCTTATAAACTAATAAAGCTCTAACTTTCATTAATACCCCCTTCCCTCCGCCATATATCCAGCTCCCGCAGCCAGTCTGCTGCCGTCACCCCCTCCTCAGGCTCCGGGACGACCAGGATAAGCTCAGCCCCGGCCCCCACCACACCCGTGACCCCTGCTGCCCCCTCAGCCACCTCCCCCACGGTGACCCCCACCACCCCCGCTGCCGCCCAGACCCCCCTGGTGCCCGCGGCCGTGGGCAGCCCCACCCAGCCCATCCAGCTCAGCGACCTGCAGAGCATCCTGGCCACCATGAACGTACCCGCCATGGCCGGTGCAGGACAGGGAGGTGAGGGAGAAGCGTGCACACACACACTCACACACATACTGTACTGAGCAGGCTGGGTCTGTCTGAGCCTGGACATGACAGGGAGATGCTGGGGTAACTAACCTCAAGTCTAGAATGTTCTGTGGAGAACACTGATGCAAACATGCCTTAACACACACACACTGCCATGGCTGGGTACTGTATGTATGTGTACATGTGTGTTCAAAGCTGCCTGCTCAGGAAACTGGGCAATGAGACTGGCCTTGTCTTCTTGGAGGGTTTTAAGGTTGGTTTAGGTGCAGTTCTATGGGCATATATGAAGCCTGGATGGTTTGAGTTGGACGTGTGATCGTCTTCCTTCTCCCCTCCACAGTGGACCTGGCCAGCGTGCTGACCCCAGAGATCATGGCTCCCATCCTGGCCAACTCTGAGGTCCAGCAGAGGCTGATGCCTTACCTGCCCTCTGGGGAGTCCCTGCCACAGAGCGCCGACGAGATCCAGAACACACTCACCTCCCCGCAGTTCCAACAAGTAAGACACACACTCACCTATCTTACCTGCTGAAACTACAGGGATGTACTACACAAACTATTTCAAGTTTGATGAAACATACACACATGTCAAACGAGTATGTAGACTAACAACACAAATTCCCATGTAGACAGCCTGCTAACTCATACAACCCCTCCCCCCGCAGGCGATGAGCATGTTCAGCAGTGCCTTGGCGTCAGGACAGCTGGGGCCTCTCATGAACCAGTTTGGCCTGCCCACAGAGGCCGTGGACGCTGCCAATAAAGGAGGTGAGGAGGGACGAATCACTCTGGATGCTGAAGGAAACACACACACACACACACGCTTCTACCTGTCATATCTGACCCTGGATCTGTGCATCTTCTGGTTCCCAGACGTGGAGGCGTTTGCCAAAGCCATGGAGGGGAGCGACGGCAAGCCGGAAGACGGGGGGAGCTCCAAAGACAAGAAGGACGACGACGAGGATATGAGCCTGGATTAGTTATCCACGGGTCCAACCTATGTCCTGGTCTCTCTGCTTTGTCCTTGTCTTCTTACTCTGTTAGCACAGACGCTAACGTCGCGCTAGCCCGGACAGGGCCTGGTAACCAATGAAAACGTCACGAATTGCAGCGAGGTGTCTTAAAAGCTTGGCAACCAATAAAATGGTTTTGAACAGCACCGCATGTTTTCCTTGACAGTGAAACAAACACCATGACGACATTTGTATCAAAGGTTTATTTAAAAATACATTTTACAACTATTAGAGGGGGGGGGGCGGGTTCAGCTTATCATTTCTGTGTGAGATATAAAGGTGGACAGTGTGTGTTGAGTTTAAAACCCATTCAAATTTCTATAAGTATACAATTCCCATGAAACTAAATACATAAAATGTGCGATTCTATAAAAATGAGAGGTTTTTCCAGGACATTTGACGTGCTGGAGGTAGACCCTAAATCTGGATATCTACTCTGGGACTGAACAGAAGGCTGACAGTGGGGCCTTTCCTCCTCAACACACCTTCCTGTTCAGAACCGGGGCTGGAACACAATGGGTGTTGTGGAGGCATGTACTTTTCCTTGAGTTCTTATTGCATAGGTACCCAGCACAGAATGTCTGCTTGTGTCACACTGAACCTAATTTAGATTTCAGTGGCATACTAAGTGTCACCTTGCTAAACCGGATTGTGCTGTGTCTGGTGGTATGCTTAGGTCTTACACAGAACCTGTGTCTGCATCAAAAGATATACGGCAAAGCCTGTGTAAAGGTAGAAGACAAAACTCCTTGATTCTAGGTCTGCTACTCTATAACATTAATGGAAATCAGACAGCAAAATAAAAAATATACCTCTTGTAAAAATAGAAAATAAATACAATTTAAATTTAACTACAGTATGCTGTCACCTACCACCAGCAATGTTGTCATATATGTTATGGAGTGTATTTCATACTTCTATCAGTGAGAGAGGGCAGGGTGTGTGCCAGGGAGATGAGGTGTGGGCTTCAGGCTGCATCATCATGCATGTCTGGTCCTACACAAGATCAGCTGGACTAGGGGGGGGGGGCAACAATTCGTAGTTGGGGTAGTTATAGTTGGGCTTTTCACGTGTGTACTCTACACGTGAGACAGTAGAGAGGGGTTGCAGAGATAGCGTTAGTCGTAAAGGGGAGTTGATGATCTGCAGAATGAGGCTAGTGGGTTCTGAGGTTGTGTGTTATGTATGGAGAGACATGATTGGGGTAAACAGGAGTATAGATGGGATCAAGGATTGGGATGTAGGCATTTAGAGGTGTAGTTTGGGTATAGGATGGGGTCAGGGTATAGGATAGGGTCAGGGTATATGGGTCAGGGTATAGGATGGGTCAGGGTATAGGATGGGGTCAGGGTATAGGATGGGTCAGGGTATAGGATGGGTCAGGGTATAGGATGGGGTCAGGGTATATGGGTCAGGGTATAGGATGGGTCAGGGTATAGGATGGGTCAGGGTATAGGATGGGGTCAGGGTATATGGGTCAGGGTATAGGATGGGTCAGGGTATAGGATGGGTCAGGGTATAGGATGGGTCATGGTATAGGGGGCTAGTTGGGGCATGTAGGGGTTTTGGGTGTGTTGGATTTAGATGGCGGGGCAGCCCTGCGTTGCTACAGCTCCGTGGACAGACAGAGGCTTGGAGAGCATGACTGGTCGGTGGTTGAGAACCGCCCTGCGGACACAGCCGTGGTAGGAGGGCAGCGACGCTGGGAGGCCAGGCACCACTACGCCATCTAGAGGAAGGGAGGAGGAAGACTTTAGTTACATCAACAGTGCATCTCAAATACTTTATATATTTTTCTGATACTTTCTACCTATATATGTATTTTTCTCTCAGATACATTCTATCTCATGTAGATGAAGATTCAGAAAAGGCAAACGTAATTTTTTTTATAGAAAATAGCATTGTAACGTGTAAATACAATGCATTTAGTGAGTGTGTGTGTGAGAGTCTCACCGGGTACCCCCCCCAGGTAGACCGTCTCCGTGCCCCCTGAGGAGCGCCCCTGCTTGGGCCCCACGCTGTGCTCGCTGGCCGCGTCCACGTGGAGCTGCAACACGTTCCTCTTCTTCACAACTACACAAGAGAACACAGAACCCCGGGCAGGTCAGAACTGGGCTGTGGGTGTTACCGTGGGAACGGGACTGCGCGTGTAGCCTGAACTTCGACGTTCCATAAAACTCGATGCCCATTTCGTTGAACTTCTTAAACCTATTTCTATTGGCTAGGCCGGGTGATGACAAGGTAGAGCAGCCTGTGCCGGCTCTGTCACCTGTCACCTGCGGGGTGTCCAGGCCGCTGGGTCTCACCTGTGATGGTGTGCCATCGCCCGTCACACAGGGGCTCCTCGGGGGTGAAGGAGGTGGAGAAGAGTCCGTTCCCGGCGTTGAGGCTGGCGGTCACCTCCCCCTGGTGGAGGAAGAGGCTGAGGTGCTGCTCTGTCCTCCCCCCGGCGTGCAGCAGCAGCCCGGACACAGACGCCGGCCGCACCTCCAGCTGCACCTCCAGGTCCAGAGACAGAACCAGAGACTCGTCTGCACACACAGACAGACAGGAGGAGGGAGCGATCAGGTAAATGGGTTAGCACTGGGTAACACTCCCTCAATGGGAGAAGAGGAAAGAGGAAGACAGGAGAAGAATAATTGAGAGAAGAGGACGAAAAGAATGAAAGAGAAGAGAGTCAGTCCCACCTATAGCCAGGTGTCCTCCCCGGCCAGGGTAGTAGGCGCCGGGCTCCAGGCTGTTCAGGAAGCAGGGGCCCACCCCCTGGCTGTGCTGGGGGCTCCCAGCGGCCTGCTCGTTCAGGGTCAGGTCTCTGACGCAGCCCAAGAAGCCGCTGGAGGGCCCCTGGAGCGACGTGGCGAGGCTGGAGGGAGCGCCGCCCACGTAGAGCGGCGCTCTGAGGCGACTCTTCTGCCCCCCGGACACCCTCTTAAACTGGGCGTTGATGCCGTCCAGGATCAGACTGGCTTTCTCCCCCTCCCACTTCACAAACACCTGCGGGGGGACACACGGAATCAACAGGATGTGAGTAACACACACACACACTCAAGACACGCACACACACACACACACACACACACTGACCGTGTGCCAGAGCCCGTCGTTGCAGGCCTTACGGCTGCGGATGTTGACCTTCTTCTTGCCCCCTTCCACCAGCAGGACCAGGTGACCCTCGGAGAGCGCCAGGGACATCACGGCGCCGCTCTTCTGGCCGGACACGTGGAACACCAGGCCTTCGGACGAGTTGACACGGATCGCCATGGAGATGTGGGGCCTGGGAGGGGAGAGGGGGGGGGGGAGGCGGGAGGTTGAAACGGCCACTTCTGAGGAGTGTGTGTGTCTGTGTGCGAGTGTGTGTGTGTCTGTGTGGGAGTGTGTGTGTCTGTGTGGGAGTGTGTGTGTCTGTGTGCGAGTGTGTGCGTCCGCGTGCGAGGGGGGGGGCTCACGTCTTGCTGAAGGCCGCGGGGAGGGTGTCGTAGCGCTGGTAGCTGTGAGAGGAGCCGCTGAAGTGAGCAGCGCCGGGCTCCTGGGCAGACAGCTCCCCCTGGCAGGACTGTCTGGTACTGCGGCTCCTGCTGCTCCCCGCCTGAGGCTTCCTGTGTTTACCCTGGGGAGGGGGGAGGGGGGAGAGCAAATACAGACAGTAGGAGAGGGGAGGAGAAGGGAGGAATGGTGGGAGATGGGGGACAAACAATTGAGTGTGTGTGTTCTGTATTCTTAATTTGTAGTGTTATATTGCATTTTGTTGTGAAGCACTTTGGATTTTTATCTGCGAGAAGTGCTATACAAATAAACTTTACTTACTTACTTACTTACTTGTGTGAGTGCATGTTTTGTGTCTGTGTATATGTATGTGTGTGTGTGTGTGTGCATGTGTGTGTGTGCATGTGTGCATGTGTGTGTGTGTGTGTGTGGTACCTTGGGGCCCTTCTGGCGTGGGGGGGTGGCAAGGATCTGCTGGGGTTTCTGAGCAGCAGGACACCTCAGAGGAACGTTGATGTTCTCCTTGGCTTTGATCAGGTTCATCACCTGCTTCTTATCGCTGGAGCACACACACACACACACACACACACGAGACATCAGCAGAGGTCCCACAGGCCGGACATCTTGCTTGCTTCTACTTCTGTTCTCTTCCAGTGTTCCCTGCTCCCTTTTTCCCTCCTTTTCTAACCTCTCAGTATCCCTCCCTCTCTACCTCCTCCTCCTCTCCCTCTCTACCTCCTCCTCCTCTCCCTCTCTACCTCCTCCTCCTCTCCCTCTCTACCTCCTCCTCCTCTCCCTCTCTACCTCCTCCTCCTCTCCCTCTCTACCTCCTCCTCCTCTCCCTCTCTCCCTCCTCCTCCTCTCCCTCTCTCCCTCCTCCTCCTCTCCCTCTCTACCTCCTCCTCCTCTCCCTCTCTACCTCCTCCTCCTCTCCCTCTCTACCTCCTCCTCCTCTCCCTCTCTACCTCCTCCTCCTCTCCCTCTCTACCTCCTCCTCCTCTCCCTCTCTACCTCCTCCTCCTCTCCCTCTCTCCCTCCTCCTCCTCTCCCTCTCTACCTCCTCCTCCTCTCCCTCTCTACCTCCTCCTCCTCTCTCTCTCTACCTCCTCCTCACCCCTTGATGAACAGGTTGCTGATGCAGCCCGTCAGGTTGGCCACGCCCCTGTTCTCCGGGCTCCCGCCCAGGTACACGTTGCCAGCCACTGGCGTGGCTCGCCCCGCGCCGCCCACTGACGTCTCCTCGCCCTTCTCCTGGACGTCGTCCACGTACACACGCGTCCTGGCAGCACGCACAACACACGCCAGTTATGACAGCGTAGTGAAGGGCTCAACTGCTTCTATCTTCACCTGCATGGCCTTGGTATGGCTACCAAGGCCAACACGTACATGTAGGCACGGTGTATATCTGTGTTGGGTGTGTCCTACCCAGTGTTGTCGTTGTACACAGCTACATAGTGGCTGTTGTCGTCGTTGTAGGTCTTCTGACTCTTGATCTGCGTGTTGGCCATGCGTACCACCACCTGCCCCTTGTCCATGAACACCTGGCACAGCCCATCCTGAGCAGGGAGAGGACACGCGTCTGGTTAGCAAGCAGCTAGCTAGCGCACCTGGGTTAGTGGCTGGAAATGGGCAGGTTAGCAGGCATGAATTAGCAGGTACGAATGAAAAGCATATTCAGCCCTTGTCATTAAAGAGAGACAGCTAGCGGAGAGGTTCCAAAGCCGGAGACAAAACCAGGCCGGCCTGGGACCTTGGTGTGTGTGTGTGTGTGTGTGTGTGGGTATGTTACTGTGGTGATCTGTGTTTGGAGTGTGTGTTCCTCCCTACCTGGGCCTGGTGGTAGAACATGAGTCCGTTCTTCTGGTCGGTGCGGAAGCCGAAGCCGGCATAGAAGTCGTCCCTGAGGGTGGTGATGGACGGCCCCAGGTCCAGGTAACTCTGCCCTGAGAAGTGGGCCTCACGAGTCACCTGGCACACACAGGGTTAAAGTAGTTTTACTACACGGATGGAGCAGATGTATGTGTGTATGTCTGTGTGTGTGTGTGTGTCTCCCTGTGTGTGTGTGTGTGTCTCGTCTCACCAGCAGGTCGTCAGGACATCCATGGCTGACCCCAGAGCTGACCATCCTGTTCAGGCTGATGTAGTTGTCCACTGCCTTCACTCTCCTGAAGCAGCCCTTTAGAGAGCCCTGCTTGGGGAACAGGCCCTTCAGACTGCACGCACACACACAGACACACACGCACAGACAGAGAGACACACACACACAGATAGAGAGAGAGAGACACACACACACACACAGACACACACACACAGACACAAACAGCCAAATAAATGACCTATTACAGTAACATCTGTGGAAGTGAAAGCTTGTTTCTGCCTCAGCGTGTGTCTGTGTGTGGAGCCGAGGGGGTGCTGCGGGCAGCACGGTGGCTCAGTGGTTAGCACTGTCGCCTCACAGCAAGAAGGTCCTTGGTTTGAACCCCGGTCGTTCCAGGTCCATTCTGTGTGGAGTTTACATGTTCTCCCCGTGCCTGTGTGGGTTTCCTCCGGGTACTCCGGTTTCCCCCACCAAGACATGCATCGTGTGAATGATGGTGGTGGTCGGAGGGGCCGTAGGCACTGATTGGTAGCCACCCTTCTGTCAGTCTGCCCCAGGGCAGCTGTGGCTACAGTTGTAGCTTAACACCACCGGTTTGACTGTGTCTGAATGAATACTGGACTCTGTAAAGCGACCTTGAGTACTTTGAGTAGTAGAAAGCGCTATATAAGATCAATAAAAGCTATGCCAGTCTCTCACTCACTTCTCGGGCATCTTGTCCTTGGGCACCCCTCCGAGGTAGTAGTTGACAGCAAAGTCTGGCAAGTCCTCGGTGAAGATGTGGTCATACAGTTTCATGCGACTGTTCCTCACCACCAGGCGTTTCGTCGAGCCCACGAGGAGGATGATCTGCAACTGAGGAGGAGAAACAAACAGCGTTGCGTCACACCTCCTCCGTAGCTGACGGGGGTGTTATTTAAAAAGAGCTCAAACGGGAGTGTGAAATGAAGGTCTGTTGGTGTTGGTGTGGTTGGGCTCTTACAGACTGAGACTCTGCGTTGCTGATCTTGAGGAGGGAGGACTGAGGATCGAATGGCTCCAGCTGCTGCAGGGTCTTGTTGAAGTCGTAGAAGACCTTGGCGTAGCCTTGCTGCACAGCCAGACACAGGTACTGGTCCTGTGGGACACACACAACCACACACTCAGGTACGACAGCTTCTGGGTGGCTGAATCAAAACACACACACACACACACTCGTACAGGCACACACTTAGACCTTTTGAGGTTCATGTTGTTTAATTGTAACTTGTTTAACTACATGCTCTGATGGTTCTTCCCTTTGGCACTTATTTGCTTTTCACAATGTATGGTTCATGTTTTGGCTGCCCGCAATGTTTGGGGCTATCTCGTTGTTATGATCAGTGACCTATGCACTTTTGTAAAGCTCTCTCTTGGAAGTCGCTTTGGATAAAATTAATAAATGTAAATGGAATGAGACCGTACGTTGTTGTGCAACATCATCAGGATGCCGTTGTGGGACAGGAGTTTGACTTCCATTTCGAAGGATTTCGTGGGCCTGGCAGGGTCGGTGGGGTAGGTGACCTCAACGTAGCCCGTACCGTCAAAGTAGGACGCGTCCTTCACCCAGGACAGAGCCAGATTTCCCTGGCTCCTATAAGACACCAGGGGGCAGATGCAGAGATGTTATGGTCCATATGGAGACGCAGAGACGTTATAGTTGTTATGGAGACAGAGAGACGTTATGGTTGTTATGGAGACAGAGAGACGTTATGGTAGTTGGGGAGATGCAGGGACATTATACAGCTGTTAGATATGTGCTACCAGTGTGTGTGTGTGTGTTGGAGGGTTTGTTCTGACCTGCCACACGGCTTCACCTCTGTGGTGTTGAGCTGGAAGATGTTCTCAAAGTTGTACAGGCTGAGGACCTCCTCGTTCAGAGACTCCAGCTCGATGCAGCCCTGGAAGTAGGGGTGCTGCAGCTGGGGAGGGGGCTGGGGGGGGGGGGGGGGGCGGGGGGGGGGGATTGGGAGGTATTTGTCATCTCTCATTCATCCGTTCTAAATATCCGCCCTAATTTATCTTTTTGTTACTGTCTTAATATTTCTAATCTGCACAGTATTGCTGTGTTCACACCGAAAGCTAAGCAAATTATTCCCCGCGAATGAAGCGAATTTTCGCTTAGGGTTCATTTGTGTTCATCCGCGTATGGAAGCAAATCAGTGACATAATGTTTTTAATTTTAAAAGGCATTGAATACTTAATATTGAAATTTAAACACCACCGAATTTGTTGGTTTTGAATTCACCTCTTTAATATTGATTTCAATGTAAAAAAAAAAATCTAGTTTCAGAAATTCAAATAGAAAAAATCATATAAAAAATCAACAACAAAAAATTAAACTTCAGAAAAATTTGCTTCACATTCGTTGTGAACACAGCATAAGACCCCCCCACACACACACACGCACAAACCCCCCCACACACAGACCCACACCGACCCCCCCCACACACACACAGACCCCCCCACACACAGACCCACACCGACCCCCCCCACACACACACGCACAAACCCCCCCACACACAGACCCACACCGACCCCCCACACACACGCAAACCCCCCCACACACAGACCCACACCGACCCCCCACACACACACAAACCCCCCCACACACAGACCCACACCGACCCCCCACACACACACAAACCCCCCCACACACAGACCCACACCGACCCCCCACACACGCACACCGACCCCCCCACACACAGACCCACACCGACCCCCCACACACACACCCCCCCACACACGCACACCGACCCCCCCCACACACACACACAGACCCCCCCACACACAGACCCACACCGACCCCCCACACACACACACAGACCCCCCCACACACACACACACCCCCCCACACACGCACACCGACCCCCCCCACACACACACGCACCCCCCCACCTTCCCAAACTGCAGTCTCACCGTGAAGGAGCTGGGGTAGCCTCCTACGTAGAAGATGGTCTCCTCCGTCTGCAGGTTGAGCAGGCCTTTATCCCCCTGTGCCTTCCCATCTACCTTGGTCACTCTCAGTTCACCGCTCTCAGACGACATGGCCATCTCACCGTACTGCAGGATCCTACACACACACACACACACCACACAAATATGATGAGGGATTGCGTTTGGATTTATGACTGCAGTATCAATGCTGCTGCTGCTGCTGCTGCTGATGATGATGATGACAGTGATGAAGGCTGGCGCACCGTTCCAGGAAGACACTGTTGAAGTGGCCGTCTGATTTGACATCCTCCCGCATCAAAACGTCCGTCGTCTCTCCGCCCACGTTGAAATACCAGCGCAGTCTCCGCCCCTCCAGAGCCATACCTAGGAACTCTTTGCTGGACTACAAATCCCAGAGACACATTACAGTCAGGTTTATAGGACTACATATCCCAGAGACTAATCTAATGCTGTGGTCTGGGCTACGTACGTTCTTGTTGCCGAGGTAGAAGACAAACTGGCGTTCGACTTGTTGAGTGTTGTCCTGGCGACGGAGGCGGGTGGCCTCTGGGAGTGTGATGTGGAACTTCAGGGAGGTGTACGCAGCCAGGTCGGCAAGGTTACTGGGGTTCCGCACTTGCACAGCGGACGTCCCGTTGAACTTGACTGAGACACCCACCTGGGGGGGGGGGAGAGAGGGGTGAGACAGTGGACCAAGGTTGGGTTACCAGGGTCACAGGGATTTCAGCCTGGAAATCAAGGCTGGTGAAGAGATGTTTGACCATAAGGTCAAGGTTCAGGTCCTTCTACAGAGACAGGCCCTTTGTCGGATGGTGGTCAGGTGGCTGAGCGGTTAGGGAATCGGGCTAGTAATCTGAAGGTTGCCAGTTCGATTCCCAGCCGTGCCAAATGACGTTGTGTCCTTGGGCAAGGCACTTCACCCTACTTGCCTCGGGGGGAATGTCCCTGTACTTACTGTAAGTCGCTCTGGATAAGAGCGTCTGCTAAATGACTAAATGTAAATGTAAATCGACTTTGAGATGGTGGTGAGGTCTAATGTGCCGGCTGGGTGGTCCGGGTGTTGGTGTCGGGGTACCTTGCTGGCGGCGTTGCGGGCCTGGGCGATGAGCTGGCGGATCCTCAGGATGTTGTCGGAGATGTTGGGCATCTGGACCGACTGGTTCTGCAGGCGGTCCAGCTTCTTCACCAGCAGAGGGATGGTCTCTCCCAGCATCCCCACTGAACACACACCAGGAAGGGATGGATACAGGAACGATTACCGTGTGTGTGTGTAAGGACTGAACGAAATAAGGAAAGCCATATACATTCCAATGATCAGTGTGTGTGTGAGAGAGAGAGAGAGACACACACACAAAGAGAGAGAGAGACACACACACAAAGAGAGAGAGAGACAGAGAGAGAGAGAGAGAGAGAGAGAGAGAGAGAGAGAGAGAGAACCCTACTAGACTTGTTGGCCTCCAGCAGGGCCTTGTTGATGTCCTCGTTGGTGGTGTTGGCGTCTCCGTATTCCTGCTGCCACTGCTCCAGCTTCTCTCTGATTGGCCCCAGCGTCTCCTCCACGCTGGTCGCCGTGGCATTGGCGACCTCTGCTGCACGCTTGGCGTCCTCGATGTCTTGCCCTGTCTCCTCTGGGGGGGTGGGGGGTGGAGAACATGGAGGAGTTAGAGAGAAAAGAAGAGTAAGTGATAGAGAAAGAGAGAGAAGGAGAGAGAGATAGTTGTGGAGTGTGTGTGTTTGTGTTGTGGAGAGTGTGTGTGTGTGTGTGTTGTGTGCCCTCACCCCTGCTGAAGTTGAGGTTGCTCTGGGCCTGCTCCAGCTCTTTCAGCAGGTCCTCATGCTTGACCATGGCCTCGTCCAGACGGACCGTGGCATTGTCCAGACGGGGAGTCAGATCTGACACACAGGAACAGGAAGTGGGACAATCAGATCTACAGTGTGCAACACTAAGATGAGTCAGGGTGGATAGTGTTGATCGCTTCAGTAGTCATAGACAATGATGTGTAATCCAGTCACATGTCCAGTCCAGTAATATGTTCTCTATGCACTATTCACATCTTGTTGGATGAAAGGATTTTGTGAATGAATGAAAAGTCCTGTGTAAATGCAGGCTCAGGGGTGTGTTCAGGGGTCAGGGGTGGGGTCAGGGGTCAGTTCAGGGGTCAGGGGTGGGGTCAGTTCAGGGGTCAGGGGTGGGGTCAGGGGTCAGGGGTCAGTTCAGGGGTCAGGGGTGGGGTCAGGGGTCAGGGGTGTGTTCAGGGTCAGGGGTGGGGTCAGGGTCACGCTGGGTACCTGAGGTCAGCTCCTCCTGCAGTGCGAGAGCCTCGTCTAACAGCTCCAGACTGTGGTTCTTCAGACCGTCAGCCACCTGGTCCAGATCCTGGTCCTGCAGACTCTACACACAGGCAGGCCTCTTCAGTGTGTGTGTGTGTGTGTTTCTGTATGCACTGTAGTATCTGTGTGTGTGCACACATACAGTGTGTGTGTGTGTGTGTGTGTTACCTTCAGGGCGTCCATGGCAGCCTGGTTGGCCAGGTTAGCAGACGTCTCGGCCTCTCTGATGGTGTCTATGATGCTGTTGTAGGCTTTGGAGGCATTCACCGCCCTCTGGATCAGACCATTCTGCCCTGTGGCCGAGATCACACTGCAGCACACACACACACACACACACACACACACACACGGGAGGAGACAACTGTCAACAGACATACACCGCCTGTCTGTCTGTCTAAGCAGTCATGCATCTCCACCTCTCCTCCCTCCCCTCCACTCCCTCCCCCCCTCACCTGGACAGGTTCATGGCCAGCGTGTTGAGCAGCTGGGCGTGTTTCTCCGCTGCCTCCACCAGGGGGATCTTGGAGACGGAGGGGGCGAAGCTCTGCACCTTCTCAGCCAGGGGGCTCCGCGCCCCGTCCAGCTGGGCAGCCAGGCGCTCGTACTCCTGGAGGGGACAGGGGGAGGGAGGGGTGGGTGGGTGGGTGGGTGGGTGGGTGGGTGGGTGGACGGACGGACGGACGGACGGACAGACAGACAGACAGACTGACAGACTGACAGACAGACTGACAGACTGACAGACAGACAGACAGACAGACAGACAGACTGACAGACAGACTGACAGACAGACTGACAGACTGACAGACTGACAGACGGATGGACGGAGGGGCGTACCTCCTTGGAGTCGTGCAGCATGGTGAGCATGTCGTTGACCTGGGCTACGTCGTCCTCCGCCATCTGAAGCAGGTCCTCCACCTCCTTCATCTTCTCCTTCAGGTCCTCCACCTTTCGCTGTAGGGAGACACACACCGCAATGAGCCGGGCGGAACATGTGTGTGTATGCGTTTGCCTGTGTGTGTGTTTATGAGTGCTCGAGTGTGTATGTGTGTGTGTGTGCCTGTGTGTTTTTATGAGTGCTCGAGTGTGTATGTGTGTGTGTGTGTGCCCCCACCTGGCTCTCCTCCAGCCTCTTCTCGTTGATGTTGTTGCTCTCAGCGGCGCGGGCCGTGTTGTTGACCGCCTCGTTCAGGGCGTCTCTCAGGTCCATCAGCTCAGCGTGGAACTTAGACAGCCTGTCTCGGATCTGCTGGGCCAGGGCACTGTTATCTGTCTGACGACCAACCAGCTCCTTCTTCACTCTGTCCATGACTGGCGGGGGGGGGGGGGGGGGGGGGGGGTGGAGAGAAAGAGAGAGGGAGACAGAGAAAGAGATGGATAGAGAGAGAGAGAGAGAGAGGGAGGGAGGGGGAAAAAGAGATAGAGAGAGACAGAGTAAGCTAAAGAAAGTTTTGTAATCCCAGAAACGACACAGTGCTCGGGGGGGTCGGCCTTGTGAGTCTCACGTTTGTCCGCCTCCACCTTCTCCCTCTCGGCGGTGTTCTTCTGCTGGACGCAGCTCCTGAACCTCATCTCCCGGAGCATGGCCTCAACCTGCCTCAGCTTGTCCTCCCTCTCCTCCAGACCCTGCTCCTCCAGGGTCTCGTTCACCCCCGTCCGGTTGGCCTGCATCGTCACGTCTGCAAACCACACGGGGACAAGGGACGGACGTCAGGGATGTCAGGACACACGCGCATAAAAACACACACATGCGTACGTACGCACGTACATGCACACCTACAGCTAGCCCAGCTCTAAAGCTTTAGCTTAGAGAGAGAGTAACTCTCCTCTACAAGCCTGTATTCAGCCTGTGTTCAGCCTGTGTGTGTTAAGCCTGTGTTCAGCCTGTGTTCAGCCTGTGTGTGTTCAGCCTGTGTGTGTTCAGCCTGTGTTAAGCCTGTGTTCAGCCTGTGTGTGTTCAGCCTGTGTTCAGCCTGTGTTCAGCCTGTGTGTGTTCAGCCTGTGTGTGTTCAGCCTGTGTTCAGCCTGTGTGTGTTCAGCCTGTGTTCAGCCTGTGTGTGTTCAGCCTGTGTTCAGCCTGTGTGTGTTCTGCCTGTGTGTGTTCAGCCTGTGTTCAGCCTGTGTGTGTTCAGCCTGTGTGTGTTCAGCCTGTGTTCAGCCTGTGTGTGTTCAGCCTGTGTTCAGCCTGTGTTCAGCCTGTGTGTGTTCAGCCTGTGTTCAGCCTGTGTGTGTTCAGCCTGTGTGTGTTCAGCCTGTGTTCAGCCTGTGTGTGTTCAGCCTGTGTGTGTTCAGCCTGTGTGTGTTCAGCCTGTGTTCAGCCTGTGTGTGTTCATCCTGTGTGTGTTCAGCCTGTGTTCAGCCTGTGTGTGTTCAGCCTGTGTGTGTTCAGCCTGTGTTCAGCCTGTGTGTGTTCAGCCTGTGTGTGTTCAGCCTGTGTTCAGCCTGTGTGTGTTCAGCCTGTGTGTGTTCAGCCTGTGTGTGTTCAGCCTGTGTTCAGCCTGTGTGTGTTCAGCCTGTGTGTGTTCAGCCTGTGTTCAGCCTGTGTGTGTTCAGCCTGTGTGTTCTCTCCTCCTGGCTCACCCTCTATGCTTGCCATCGTGTTGTTGATGTAGGCGAGCAGGTCCAGCGCCCTCTGGTGGCTGCTGGTGGTACTGTTGTCAAGAGCCACCGCCTTGGCCGTGGTCACCTCCGCCTGGCGGGCAGAAAAGAGGTGGAAGACATGATCGTCCACCGGCTGGTCACTGTACCAGTCTGCACCAACGACTGGAAAATACAACTAATGATGCATGCGATACGTTCCTGGATAAGGCTCAAGCCTAGTCGAAATATTCGAGTTTTCCGTTTTTCTGTGTGAGCATATTTATTTATAGGCCTAACTTACGTTTGTGCAACCACAAATATACGTAGCTTGCCTTAGTATGAATTAAAATGAAATTATCTCTGCTTGTTTGGTACATATAAATATACCCTTTCTGTTAAATCTCTGCTTCAAGTCTACCTTCATTTGCAGCTCATTGATGTCATCACTGAGGCTTGCCACCTCGCTCTCCATCTGGTCAGCTTTGTCCCTGCTCACATCCAGAGTAGCGTTGTAGTTTCCTATGGAATTCTGTGAAAAGGAGTTTCAAGTCTTAAGTCACAAGGCAATTTTGTGCACTAAACTCATACAGTGATGCAAGATATTTCATAGGAATTTGATGGAGGTGGGTGTGTGTGTTTTTGGGTGTGAGAGGGAGTGTGTGTGTACATGTGTGTGTGTGTGTGTGTGTGAGAGTCCTCACAGCGATGTCCTCCATGGAGCGGTTGAGGTTGTGAAGCTGTGCCCAGGCGATGGAGCTGGCGTTCAGGCTGGTCAGCTGATTGGCCACGGAGCGGAAGTTCTCGTTCATGCTGTCCAGGTCCTCCAACAGCACCACCACACAGCTGTCACACGCTACACACACACACACACACACACACACGTGTTACATGGCATTTTTTCCAGGTCTTAGCTCCTCCAGCAGTCTCACGACACACACACACACACACACACAGAGACGTACGCCCCGATCACACGGGTGTTTCCACGGTGACTCACGTTGGCAGGTGAGTTGGGCTCCGTGCTGGACGGGCATGCTGTAGCGGTGGGCACACGTGTCACACTGCCTCCCTGTCAGCCCGTCGGCACAGCGACACTCACCTGTCCTGGGGTCACACCTGCCCGCTTTGCACTCACACTCTGGAGACACACACACACACACGTTTATTAGAACACACACATCTAACTTTCTGTCTGTCTGTGGTTTGTTTATATGTGTAGGTGTGTGTGTGTGTAGGTCTGTCTGTGTGAGTGTGTGTGTAGGTCTGTCTGTGTAGGTCTGTGTGTGTGTGTAGGTGTGTGTGAGTGTGTGTGTAGGACTGTCTGTGTGTGTGTGTATGTGTGTGTGTGTAGGTGTGTGTGTGTGACCTACTCCTGCAGCCGTCAGGGCTGTAGTCCCAGTACCCCGGAGCACACTGGCGGCACTGGGGGCCGTTGACCCCGGGGCGGCAGGTGCACTGACCGCTGCTGGGGTCACATGACTGGACCAGGGCCGCGGCCGCCTCACACTCGCACGCACGACACCCGGAGCACGAGTCGAAGCCAAACATCCCATCCTGGAAACACACACACACACACATGCACGCACACACACACACACACACACACACATGCACACACACACATGCACGCACACACACACATGCACACAGACGCACACACATGCACGAGTGTGAATAAACCTGTCTGAAATCCCATTCGACTACACACACACAGTAGTAGTAGTCGTTCAAATCCTGTATGTGGTGCAGTGTGTGTGTGCAGTCCAGTGTGGGGAGGGTACTTACCACACACTGATCACACAGGGCCCCGGTCACGCCAGGCTTACACCGGCACTTCCCCGTACCAGGGTCACATGACGCCGTGCCACACGGCGAGCAGTTGCATCCTGGGTAGATCAGACAGCGGGAGAAAGATCAGATGGTTCTGCTCAAGTCCTCTTTGTGAATGATCGACCATTCCTAGTTCTTCCTCCAGCATTGGAGGAGAGCAGAGCAGTAAAGTGTGAAGTTTGGCTCTCCCCTCTTAATGAGCAGCCAACACAGTAAGCTGTTATTCAGATCCCTCACTCAGATTGGGATAAATGTTACTTAGTGGAGGTGGGAGCAAACTAGGATAAATCTGGGATTAAAGTTCATGTTAATGATCTGTGTGTGTGTGTGTGTGTGTGTGTTGATTTCAGAGTGTGTGTGTGTGTGTTTATTCTGGAGCCTGTGTGCGTGTATCTACAAAGCGTAGCTCACTGGTGCAGTTCTTAGCGGTGACGGCGTCGCCGTAGTAACCGGGGGCGCAGATCTCGCAGTGGCTCCCGGCAGCGTTGTGCATGCAGCCCTGGCACTCGCCCGTCAGCGGGTGGCAGTTGCTGAACAGCATGTTGGGGTCCGTGTTGTCGTGACAACGGCAGGGCTGGCAGGTGCTGCCGATCACCATGGGGTTGCCGTAGAAACCGGGAGCGCACCTGTGCGAGGGGAGGGAGACGGTGAGAGAGGTCGGGGGGTCGGAGACAAGAGCACGCCTCAAGGAGCCTGGCTTCATGCTTCCTGCCTCCTGCTTCCTGCCTCCTGCTTCCTGCTTCCTGAGTGTGTGTGCAGGAGGAGAGAGAGAGAGAGCGTGGCGTGGGCTGGTACTGACCTCTCACAGTGGGAACCTGCATAGCCAGGCATACACAGACACTGCATACTGTTGGGCTTCTCCACACAGCCCACCGCAAAACTACAGGGAGAGAGAGAGAGGTGGGCTTGTAAAGCTGTTTATGTCAAGTCGAGTCGAGGCAAATTGTGCAGAGCTGTGCAAAGTAGAGTCAAGTGGAGTAGAGAGTAGATTAGAGCAGAACTGAGTATAGTAAAACCGAGTAGAGTGGACTAACTTGTTGGACGCCACCTGCAGAGGGCAGGGACAGCTGTCACAGGACAAAGCGTCACCGTCCAAATGGTTGTTGCCGTGGAAACCGCCCTGACACTTCTCACAGTGATGCCCGGCGGTGTTGTGCTGACAGTTCTGAGCGACGACGACAACAACAACAGGAGTAGGTCAACACCAACAAACCCTCTGCATGATCACACACAGCAACAATCAACAATCAAATCCACCAGAACATGGGAGTCAGGTGGCTGAGCGGTTAAAGAATCGGGCTAGTAATCAGAAGGTCGCTGGTTCGATTCCCAGCCATGCCAAATGACGTTGTGTCCTTGGGCAAGGCACTTCACCCTACTTGCCTCGGGGGAATGTCCCTGTACTTACTGTATGTCGCTCTGGATAAGAGCGTCTGCTAAATGACTAAATGTAAATGTAACATAGCCGTAACATCCCTTCATGGGTGAGAAACGGTCTCCATTTTCGAATTTAGGAAACATTCTGAATCATGGTGAAGGCTGTTCCTCACCACACAGACCCCAGAGCCGTCCAGACACTGGTCAGAGTGACCGTGACAGTTACAGGGGACACACTTCCCCAGGAACAGCCCCTTGGTGTCCCTGTAGAAGCCGGGGGCACATTGCTGTGGAGACAGGGATGAAGGGGAGAGAGAGTGGAGGGGGAGTTAGCTTGTGAATGTGATGAAGGTTTGGGTACAGTAAGATGCCTGGGTGGGTAAGGGTGGCTGCACATCTCAACTTCAGACCAGCCTGACAGAACGGCATCGTCTCTAAAGAGGTGCAGGTAGAAAAACAGTGGCAGGTGTGCTGGCCGGGCGTCAGGTGTGCCAGACAGGTGTGCCAGTCAGACAGGTGTGCCAGTCAGACAGGTGTACCAGTCAGGTGTGCCAGTCAGACAGGTGTGCCAGTCAGACAGGTGTGCCA
>NC_085021.1:19565221-19587446 GCF_963692335.1 Osmerus eperlanus
GAGAAAGAGAGAGAGGCAGGAGCCGGACATGAGGGTTGTTGTACTGCAGACGGGACCCTGATTCCCTTCATCATCCCCTGTCTGCTAACCAGCTGAATACAAGCCCTGGCAGCCAGCTCTTATCTGATCCAGACTCTGCCAGTCCCTCATTCCTGCCCAGCTACAGCCCTCTGCCTCCACGTACCTCACGCTGTAGGCTCCCCTCCCTACCCACCCTGCCTCTCCCCTACCTCCCCCTATGCAGTGACCATGCCTACCTTGTCTCCCAGGTAGGTGCGAGGAGCATGCCAGTGCATTTCCTGGTAGACGTCAGGTACGTCCTTGAGGTCCGCTTCCACCAGATCCTGATCAGGATACACCTTGACCGGGACTTCCTGTCTGTCCACTCCCAGGAGGACCCAACCAGTCATGTCCATCACCTGGGAGGAGAGGAGTCGAGAGGAGAGATGAGAGGAGAGGAGGAGAGGAGAGGAGGAGAGGAGAGGAGGAGAGGAGAGGGGGAGAGGAGAGGGGGAGAGGAGAGGGGGAGAGGAGAGGAGGAGAGGAGAGGAGGAGAGGAGAGGGGGAGAGGAGAGGGGGAGAGGAGAGGGGGAGAGGAGGAGAGGAGAGGAGAGGGGGAGAGGAGAGGAGGAGAGGAGAGGAGGAGAGGGGGAGAGGAGAGGGGGAGAGGAGGAGAGGAGAGGGGGAGAGGAGAGGGGGAGAGGAGAGGAGGAGAGGAGGGGGGGAGAGGAGAGGAGAGGAGGAGAGGAGAGGGGGAGAGGAGAGGAGAGGAGGAGAGGAGAGGGGGAGAGGAGAGGGGGAGAGGAGAGGAGGAGAGGAGAGGGGGAGAGGAGAGGGGGAGAGGAGAGGAGGAGAGGAGAGCCAGAAGGTTCCAGTAGGATTGTGAACCTCTTGTGCACTCTACTTGCAGCTCTATACTGAACGTGTCTGTGTTGAACCAGCCAGCTATGACAGGCGTGCGTGAGGTGAGAGGTCAGAGGTCAGGGGTCACAGGGGTCAGGGGTCACAGGGGTCAGGGGTCACAGGGGTCAGGGGTCACAGGGGTCAGGGGTACCTCGGTGCGTCTCTTTTCAGAGCTGCGGCAGCGGTCGGTGGCTCCGAAACAGAAACAGCTGGTGCAGCCTTTAGGGTTGGTGGGGTCCAGGTGGAAGGTGCCCACCTTGCACTGGTCACACCTCTGGCCCTGGACGTTCTCCTGGGGGGGAAATGTGGGTGAGTTAGTGTGTGTGTGTTGGGGGGGGGGGGGTTAGTGTGTGTGTGTGGGGGTTAGTTTGTGTGTGTGTGTGAGTGTGTGTGTGCTGACCTTGCAGAGGCACTGTCCGCTGAAGGAGTCACACACATCCTCCTCAGTGCCTGCCTCGTTGCAGTCACATGGTCTGCAGTTGGGGTAACCGTAGAAACCAGGGGCACAGCGGTCACACTGTCGGCCAATGACGTTGTTCTTACATCTGCAAAACATCCAATTAAATATTAGTCAGTCAGTACCAGAGTATCAAATATCAAACAAAGAATTTTAACAAGCCCCGACAGCAAAAAGTTTTACGATCCAACAAAATCAATTTGATTGACTTTTTGATTCATTTCAATCATGAAACATGCTTATGCTTAGAAAAATGAAAATGTGTGTGTGTGCCCTGTGTGCAGGGGTAGAAATTCAGTTGCAGTCTTGTCAAGACAGAGTCCACAGATTTGCATTGGCATATGTGTGTGTGTCTGAGTGTGTGTGTCTGAGTGTTGTGTGTGTGTGAGTCTGAGTGTGTGTGTGAGTGAGTATGTGTGTGTGTCTGAGTGTGTGAGTCTGAGTATGTGTGTGAGTGTTGGATGTGGGAGAGGAATGTGACAGGCTGGTGCAGAGTATCAGGGCTGGGTCTGGGCAGGGGGACTCAGCTCTGACCCTGGCCTGGTACTGAATGCTCCAAGCGTGTGGCTAGCCTGGACACAACCCCAGCACCCCCACCCCTGACGCTGCACTTCCAGCTGGGTGACCCTGGCCAGGCTGGAGGGAGGGCTCCACCCCGGGTCCCCAGGCTGCGGGGGCCTACCTGCACTGTCCGCTGGCCGTGTCGCAGCTGACGTCGGGGGAGGTGACCCCGGGCCGGGAGCAGTTGCACACCTCGCAGCCCACCAGCGGGTGGCAGCCGAACGTCTGCGGCTCACACTGGGTACACTCTGGTCTCACCGTCCTCGGGGGACAGATGCAGTCACCTGTCACCGACTCACACAGCCTGCTGCCGCACGCACACACTGTCACACACACGTAGGCACATACATACACACACACACATACAAACACACACACAGGCACGTACAAACACACACAAAAGCAGTTAGTTTCATGAACCAGGACACACTAAACCAAACTGTAATCTGATTGGCCCCCCGAGGTGTGCCTACGTCGACAGTTGGGGAAGCCCCAGTATCCCGTGGCGCACTGGGAGCAGTCTCGGCCAATCACGTGGGGCCTGCAGCTGCACTGTCCTCCGAAGGCCTGGCAGGTGTCGCTGTCGGAGCCCACCTCGTGACAGCCACACGGGAGAGCGCCGTTGTTGAAGAAGGCGGAGAGAGACACGGCCGAGCTACGGCAGAACGGAGAGGCTGTGGCTGGACTGGGGGGAGTGAGGGAGGGAGGGAGGAGGGGGGAGGGAGGTAGGGAGGAGGTAGGGAGGGAGGGAGGGAGGGAGGGAGGAGGGGGGGGGGAGGTAGGGAGGAGGTAGGGAGGGAGGGAGGGAGGGAGGGAGGGAGGGAGGGAGGGAGGGAGGGAGGGAGGGAGGGAGGGGGGGGGAGGGAGGATTCACAGTTGATAAGGTGAAAGGTAAAAGCAATATACTATGTTCCTCATGATGTCAGAGGGCCAGTGGGGGTAAACTTACTTTATGTAGAAGCTGTTCTGGCCACAGTTGCTGATGAAGTCATAAGACTTGTCCAGAGGCTCCTCAGACAGATAGCTGGAGCTGTAACTGCTCTCTGGAACCACCAACACATAGTCCTGGTAGACAACACACACACACACACACAGGGTGTAAAGGTTGTTAACTGTGTAGACTGTAAGACATGAAGAGAAAGGATAAGAGATTCTGAGAAATGATGATGGAGAACTAGAAGGAGGACAAGAAGAGGAGGAGGACAGGAGAAGGAGAAGAGGGGAGGAGGAGGGGAGGAGAGGTCAGTCTCACCAGCCAGAGGGTCTTGCCGTCAGGGATCTGCACGGTGATGAACAGCTCATGATCCGTCACATCCAGGATGATCTGGTTCTCCGAGATCAGGACGCCACGGCAACCGTAACCGTGGGGACAGAAGGAGGCGTTGACATGGCCTGAGAGGACAAAACAATTTCCATTTGAATGATGCTGACCTATCAGTCAGGATTCTCACAACGTGTACAAGTTGTTGAATACATTTCCAATTAGTGAGTTGATAAAGTTGTCTACAGTTCTACTGTTCCTGTAAAAGGTGTAGTTGTGAAGAGCCTGACCGTGCCAGATGCGTCCCCCGTTGATGAAGACCTGCAGGGGGTAGGTGGGGTGCAGGGGCTGGTGGTAGTGCAGGATGAACACATAGCGCCCCAGAGTGTTTACATGTGTGGAGTACACTGCCGCATTCTGGAGGGGAGAGGGAGGGAGAGAGAGAGAGGGAGAGAGAGAGAGGGAGAGAGAGAGCAGAAACACAGAATTAGAAAAGAAAAAAGGAAGAAAGAAAGAAAAAACAGAAGGAATGAAGAGAGATAAATTAAGAAAGTACTTGCTGGTGAGTTCATTCATTTACTTCCTACTTACTTACCAACCAATGCTTTCCCTGTCTACTGAATGACTGTCTAACTCACAAGTCCTTGAGGAGCCCAGCTGTACCATAGGGAGTCAGTCTGAGAGAAGGAGGAGAGGAGGAGGAGACGAGGAGAGAAGGACCAGGGTGGGAGGGGGGGTGTACCTGGGAGGAGTCCAGGTGGATGTGCTCGGCATTGTCAGCGGCGTTGGGGGGGCGGTCCCCGCCCCAGTGAGGGGTGTCGGCCGGGCCCAGGGGCAGGTCGGCCAGGACGGGCTCCTGCACCGAGGAGGCCTGCCCCTCCTTCAGGACCAGAGAGTCTGAGGGGGTCTGGAACCTGGACAATACACAGGAGGAGCTGGAGGGGAGAGGAGGGGAGGGGAGAGGAGAGGGGGGGAGGGCAGGGGAGGGGAGAGGAGAGGGGGGGAGGGCAGGAGGGGGGGAGGGGAGGGCAGTGGAGGAGGGGGGAAAGGAGAGGAGAGGGGGGGAGGGGAGAGGAGAGGAGAGGGAAGAGGGGAGAGGGGAGAGGGGAAAGGGGAGAGGAGAGGAGAGGAGAGGAGAGGGGAGGGGAGGGGAGGGGAGGGCAGAGGAGAGGAGAGGAGAGGAGAGGAGAGAGGAGAGAGGAGGGGGGAGAGGAGAGGAGAGGGGGGGAGGGGAGAGAAGAGAACAGAAGAGGAGAGGAGAGGAAGGGAAGGGAGAATAAAGGAAAGAAAAAAAAAGTGGGGATAAAGATAGAAATAGAGAGGAGAGGGAGGAGAGGAGTGAATGTTAGAGGATGTCCAGGGTGCTGGGAAGATGAGACAGGGGTTAGCTCCAGTGATTACCTGTCTGCAGAGAAGAGCCCGTGGGTGCTCATACAGTGGACCTTAGGCTCCAGGTACTCCATAGTAAACTGCTCATGTGGCACCAGGTACACTTTGTGCTGCGAGGAGACACACCAACAAGTATTTCAACAAGATATTTCACTTTCCTTGCACCTGTTATGTGTAAAGAAACAGGGATACATGAGTCAACACTGTGAAGTCCTTATTGGCCTGAAGAAGCCCTGCTGGTTTTGATCATGTGACCAGGAGGAAAGCCTCACCAGGAAGAAGCTGGCGCGGTCTGACATCAGCTGGACCTCAGCTTCCGTCGACAGAGAGAACACCGCCACACGACTCTGGCCGTCAACGGTTACCGCTCTGCACAGGAAACTACACGCACACACACACACACACACACACACACACAGAGAAAAACAGAGAGGACATGCATTATGAAGACCTGTTGACAAATGAGCAACTATAGACAGAACACAGCAAACACACACACACACACAGCCTTTACCTGTACTTGCAGTGCGTCAGAGTGAGCAGGTATGTGTGTGTGCGTCCCCCGGGCGTGTTGAGGGACACAGTGAGGGTCTGGGGGCTGAGGTCTTCGCTGGCGTACTCCACCACCAGGACGTAGTCCCCGGAGCGGGGCAGGCGGCTGCGCAGATGCACGCTGATCTGGACCACCAGACGGGGGGGACGGGGGACGGGGGGGCAGAGGAGTTAGACACGCTGTACAGGTCACACTGCTTTGTGTCCATGCTGAGCCCCCTTCCCTTCATCCCCTCCTTCCTCCCTTCTCCTTCCTGTCACCCCCCCCCCCCCCTCCCTCACACACACACACACACACTCACATCGTGGCCGCTGCACACGGCCATGTCGGGGTGGCGTGGCGTGATCTTCTCGCTCTGGCAGGGCCGGGGCAGGTGGTTGTCGAAGCGGCAGCTGGCGTCGCGGGCAGAGATGGAGGGCATGGCCTCCAGGGACAGGTACCTGTACAGCAGGCAGCTGGGGGGGGAAGGGGAGACACCAGTCAGCACACACTGACGTGAGGAGAGTGTAGGAGGAGGAGGAGAGGAGGAGGAGAGGAGGAGGAGGAGAGGGAGTGGTTGGAAGTGGAGGAGAGGAAGGAGGAGGAAGAGGGAGTGGATGGAGATGGTGGAGAGGGAGGAGGAGAGGAAGGAGGAGGAGGAAGAGGTGAAGCAGGAGGGGGAAGAGGAGGTGCTGACTTGGTGCTGGCGTCTGCTGCAGGGCTGTAGGAGCAGGCCTCCGTCACCCTCATCTGCAGGATAGGAGCCTCATAGTAGGCGCTAGGCAACAGCACCAGGTAGTCCTACAAGGAGGAATACAGGAGGAACTTGGGAATCAATTACTGTGTGTATGTGTAAGTGTGTATGCGGTGTGTATTAGTGCACGTGTGTGTGTGTGTGTGTGAGTGTGTTCTCACCAGCAGAATACCCTCAGCTTCTATAACAATGGTCCAGGTTCCAGGGTTGAGAACAAATGGTTCCACAAAGTTGTTCTGGGGAACGTTGACGAAGGTGGGTTCTGAGCTGGGTGCAAACACAATCTGCTTGGACTGTTCTGAACCTGCAGAACACGCAGGGACACACGCATTAGCTCAGATTTACTTAGACTACATATGGAAAAGATTATAAGATCATAATGTTTTTATAAAAAAATTCTGAGCACAAGTTACACAGGCACGCACACACTCACACTCACACACACACACACGCACACACGCACACGCACACACGCTCACACACACACACACAAGAAAACATTTTCTCAGTGTGTTCTCAGGGATATCATGGATGAAAAGGATTGTGTAGCTGTAGCTATTTAAAAATTAAATCAAAAATCTGATGGACATTTGTGTGACCAATGACAAGTGAAGTTCAAGCCTGTTGTCGAGCAGATAAAGGATGTTGCTTCAAGCTACCAGCTGATTGGTGGAACGTACCTCCGCGGCTGTTCTGATAGGCTTTGATTTTACCATTGGAGACGGTTGGCTCAGTGTTACGGTATCTTAGGATGAGGCGAGTGAGGTAGACATCTGCCTCGCTCACCTGCACCACCATCTTTACTGTGTTCTGAGGAGGGGGGGGGAGTAGGGAGAGTGGATGCAGGGGAAGGGTGAGAGAGGAGGGTTGGGGAGGGTGATGAGGTGAGGGTGGGGGTGTAGCAGAGGAGATGGTCTTAGTAGGTGGGGGTGGGGGGATGAGGGGTGGGGGAGTGAGGGGGTCTATTTCCTGAGACGCAGCGACAGGAGAAGCAGCCGTAGCCAGCAGCATCCACCCCCCCCTACATGCCCTTAAACAGCCAATCAGAGCCTGCCGCCAGACAGCCACACAGACACAAGCCTTCTGGCCCATGTGGAGGTGAGTGAGGGAGGGAGCGGCGGAAAGAAGAGAAGAGGAGCAGGGAGGAGGAGGTTACCCTTACAATTACCACAGAGGAAGTCCTTGTGGTCCTCCAGGACAGAGAGACGCCCCCTCACATCCACCCCCTCACGGTTCACGAAGCGCAACACCACATGGAAGAGGTCGGGAGAGCTGACTGACACCAGCACCGCCACCTTGGACTGGGGCACAGGGACCCAGGGGAGGGGGGAGCCATAAGAAGGAGAGAGACAGAGAGAGCCAGAGAGAGCCAGAGACAGAGAGAGAGAGAGAGAGAGAGAGAGAGAGAGAGAGACAGAGAGAGAAACAGAGAGAGAGAGACAGAGAGAAACAGAGAGAGAGGGACAGAGAGAGAGACAGACAGACAGACAGACAGACAGACAGACAGAAGAGAGACAGCAAGAGAGACAGAAAGAGAGACAGAAAAATGCAGAAGCCTCTCCTTAGTTCCACCACCAAAGCCAGCCAGCCTGCCTGCCAGCCAGCAACAGTACAGCAAGCACTCTGCTGCCTCTGCCAAGCCAGGTCCACACTAGACACAACACCACATCGCTTCATCACCCCACCAGGGCTCTGGGAATGACTGCTATGTCAGCACATGCAGGCTTCACACAGTATATAGATCTATACACACCACAGCAACGCATATTCTCACTCAGTCAACACACATCCATTACGTAGGATTCAATTAGTTAGCATCAAGCTAGACAGTAGAAAGGTAATTATATGTCATTCTCACAAAACTACATCTTAAATGTAATACAATAGAAACTATGTAGGTCTAACGGACACATTTCACATCCTGGTTCAGAGGTCGTAGGTCGCGGGTGTCATACCTGGATGGGGGTCATCTGGGCGTAGCCGCGCCAGCTGAAGCCCTGGAACTCCTGGGGGTCGTAGCCGAAACGCACGGGCCGTCCGTCCAGCATGGTGCCGTCCTCCACCTCAAACTTCAGGTGGTGCAGGTCTGGGAAGTAGTGATCAGGGCGGGGCCTGGAGGCAAGACAACAGCAACTTGTTAAGACTGTTACAGACAACAACAACTTTATTGTTCAGACTGTTACAGACAACCACAACTTTATTGTTCAGACTGTTACAGACAACAACAACTTTATTGTTCAGACTGTTACAGACAACAACAACTTTATTGTTCAGACTGTTACAGACAACAACAACTTTATTGTTCAGACAACAACAACTTTATTGTTCAGACTGTTACAGACAGGGAAGTAGCTGACTAGGCAGACCTGGAAGGGAACAAAAACGTTATTGCTTTGGATTAGGATCACTAGGCAACAACATGGACGTGAGATGCTGTTGTGGTGTGTGTGTGAGGTTCTGGGGCGTGTGTGTGAGTGTGTGTGTGTGTGTGACTCACTGGGTACACTTGGGCCCGTCCACATTGGGTCTGCAGCGACACCTGCCATTCCTCTCACCACACGACTGGCCGGCAGACCCACCTATGTCACACTGGCAACCTGGAAGCGCACACACACACAGGCACACACACACCATGGTTATAGCTAACAAGAGATTACTGACACACACACACACACACAGTGTCGTCATCCCTCCTCCACGTCCTCACCTTGACAACCGAAGTAGTTGTTGTTCTGCAGGTTGTAGTATCCATCTTTACACACAGAGCAGGTGCCACTACAGGCGTTGGGTTTACAGTGGCACTGGCCGTTACCCTGCCAACACAGGAACACACTGTTAGACCACCGGCGTTATGGCCAGAGACAGAAAAGCCTATCGCTAATCCATGATCTAAGAATATTGAACTAAGTCCTTGGTTGGAAGTGATCACGATGTCCATTAGCTCCCTGAACAGAACCCCACCTCAGGATTCTAAACACCAACGTCACAATAGATATCAGCCCATCCTTCTCAACACTCCAGAACCTACTGAGAACTCCACCCAGAATTCAGAGCGATCTCAGAGCAGCCCCTCCCCTCCCCCCTGCAGTCTGGTGGACAGTGTGCTGGTGACTGACCTGAGCACACTCTGCCACTCCACTGATGGTTCCTGGCAGGTGACACTCACAGCCTGGACACGAGGTGGACAGAGAGAGAGAGCGTTATCTGGCTGAACAAAACCTTGCATCGTCGTGTTTTCATCCATGAAGTCCATTTCAGTTCAAATGAGAAATGCCTTACTGGAGCAGCCATCTGGAGTATCCGGAGACAGGTTCCAGTAGAGAGGCTGACACCTGTCACAGGCCCCGCCCTCCACATAGGGACGACACTCACAGGAACCCTGGCGAGACATGAGTGACAGGCACCACAAACCAATCAGCAAGCTGGATGTGTAGAGCACCGTCAGAAAGTCATGATAACTTGTATTGTGTTCATACACGGGACAGACGTAATGGTGCCAGGTGGTGGGAGTCTACAGTGTAATCTACCGAACTGTTAAGAGGGGGCTAACCCCACCCAGCAGGTGAGCTACATCAAACAGCCTTAATGTACATCAAACAGCCTTAATGAGCTGTTTTGTGATCTCTGAATACGACAAGATGAGAGGAAGGGTGCAGAGCAGTGGACCTTACGATGGTGGGCTGGATGTTGTTGTGGACGGAGCCTACAGGATGGCAGGTACCAGCTGTGAGGAGAGCAGAAACACCGTCAGACACACGGGGCGGATGGGAAAGAAACTACAAAAATGGTGACCTGTAACCTGACACTGTGCATATTGTTTGCTTGTGCATTTTACCGATGAAAACATATTTCAACAACAAAATGACAAACACACACATTCCCTGTCCACAGCCATGTGTGTGTGAGTGTGTGTGTGTGAGTGTGTGTGTGTGTGTGTGTGTGTGAGTGTGAGTGTGTGTGTGTGAGTGTGAGTGTGTGTGTGTGTGTGTGAGTGTGTGTGTGTGAGTGTTACCTTGGCAGCGGGGGAAGCTGTAGGAGCCGGGGGTGCAGCTCTCGCACCTCTGTCCCACCACACCAGGCAGACAGGAACACTGACCGCTCACCTGGTCACAGCTGCTGTAGCGAGAACCCTCCGACGAACACTGGCAGGCTGGGGGAGGGGGGATGGGGGGAGGGAGAGAGGGGGAGGGGAAGAGAGGGGAAGGAGGGAGGTAGAGAGGGAGAGGAGAGAGGAAGAGGGAGGGTAGAGATGAGAGGGTGGGAGGATAGAAAGGAGAGGAGAGAAGGGAGAAGGAAAGGAAAGGAAGGTGGAGGAGGAGATGAGAGGAGAGGAAGAGTTTGGATTGAAAGGTACAGGGGTGGTAGAAATATTTTCTTCAATCACAGGCAACAAACAGGCAACAAACAACCAAGTTCATTATCTGAGCAACAACCAATCAATGTTCCTGACCAATCAGAGCTCTAGTCTGATCTGACACATACGTGTGCAGCTGGGGTAACCATAGAAACCGGGGGCACACTGGTCGCAGGCGACGCCGCTGTAGTTAGGTCGGCAGTGGCAGTGACCAGAAACACTGCAGCTGGAATCCAACGAGGTCCGAGGGTCACAGGTGCACTCTGGGTAACAGGAAGTAAACACCTCATCAGAAACACACTCCCCCCCTCAATTCCTAACTTGTCTACCCCCTCCAGTATAGTCAGTTCTAGAGTTGTCCAGATGGTTTACCCACCAGTCTAGTCCAGTAAATTCTAGTCCAATCAACATCCAGCAGCCTACCTTGGCAGTGAGGGTAGGAGTGGAAGCCAGACTTGCACTGCTCACAGCGAGGTCCGTGGAACTCAGGACGGCACAGACAGCGACCAGAGGAATCACAGCCCCCTGGGAGAGAGCCCACGCTGCTGCAGCCACACACTGGAACACACACACGTAGCATGCACACACACAAATACACATGCACGCACACACAAATGGGAGGTTAGATAAGCACGTCTGCTTAGGAAAAGCAAGCAGCATTCCTTCTCTCCCTCCCTCCCTCCCTCCCTCCCTCTCTCCCTCTCTCCCTCTCTCCCTCTCTCTCTCTCTCGCTCTGTGTTCTTGGTTCTTTGTCAGGTTGGCAGTGCCCACAGAAGCAGGAGAGAGAACAGGGACAGAGTGTGTGTGTGTGCGTTGGCAGAGGCCACTCACGTTGGCAGAGGGGGTAGTTGAAGTACCCAGGAGCACACTGGTCACATGCATAGCCCTGGAACCCACTGCGACACAGGCACTGCCCCGTGAACGTGTCACATGACCCGTCCAGGCATCCTGGGCCAGAGCACTGGCAGGCTGGGGAAGGACAGGCGCACACACACACACACACGCACACACACGCACGCACGCACACACACACACACACACACACACACACACACACACACACACACACAAACACACACAAACACAATCTCTCAACATCAACAGAGAAGACGGTGTACGGGAGAGTTGTGTGTGAGCCTGTGTTACTGTGTGTGTTACTGTGTGTGTGTGGGAGGGGGTGCAATCTAATCTGAAATCCAATTCATCTATTGGAGGAATGAGTTCAAGTGCATGTCTGACCAATCAGCTGTGGGCATAAACAGAAGCTCCTGTTGTTAGAGTAGAGAGCACAGTTGTGTTTGTGCTGACTCAGGGGGGTCTCCAGCCTGGAGGAGACGGCTGGTCAACATCAACACTAGGCAAACACAAACAAGCTGAACAAATGTACTGTAGTATGTGGCGCTGGTGACACAGGGTCAGCAGTTTGTGTGTGCAGTTAACGTTTGTGTGTGTGTACGTGTGTGTGTGTTTGAGTGTGCGTGTTTGTGTCCCCCCGCGTGTGTGTTTGTCTGAGTGTGTGTGTGTGTGTGTTTGTCGTAAGTGTGTGTGTGTGTGTGAGAGAGACCTACCCTGACAGTTGGAGCCGTGGTGCCCAGGGGCACAGCTGAGACAGTGGTCCCCCGTGAAGCCAGGCTTGCAGATGCAGGTACGGGTCCTGGGGTCCGGACGGCAGGAGTTATCCTCTGTCCCAGCCGCACTGCACTCACAGTCTGCACACACGCACACACAAAAACACACACACACACACACACACACACAAAGAGAGAGAAACATATTCAGTACCCAGACACACACTGAGCATTTTTAAATAGACTGACTGATTTGAAACTCAGCCGAAAGCAATTTAGAGAGAGACCCTGAGAGAGGCTTACTGATGATCTCTCCTGCTGGTTTAGCTTCTCCATTGTTGTTGTTGTTGGGGTAGGTGGGAACGGCTGCAGATGAGGCACAGATACAGGTTAACTGTGTGTGTTCAAACAGTAAAATACTTAGATAGTCTGGACTGTGTGTGTGTGTGTGTGTTTGTGGCTCACGGTAGCATTCAGGGAAGTTGATGTAGCCCTCAGCACAGGAGTCACAGTTCTCTCCAGTGTAGTTGGGTTTACAGTAGCACCTGCCTGTCAAGTCCTCACATGTACCATCAGTAAACTCTGACTGGCACACACAAGCTGGAGGGAGGGATAGAGGGAGAGAGAGAGAGAGAGAGAGAGAGAGAGAGAGAGAGAGAGAGAGAGAGAGAGAGAGAGAGAGAGGGAGGGAGGGAGGGAGGCAGAGAGGGAGGGCGAGAAAGGCAGTGAGACAGACAGTGAGAGACAGAAGGAAAGACAGAGAGGAAGTGTGGATAAGGAGTGGTGTTTACACAGTAACAAAGTGAAATGAGACCTGGCCTAGACCTTATTACAATAGAATATTGAAATGGATTGACAGCTGTCACTTACGGGAGCAGGCCAATGGGGAGTCCAGGGGATGGTCAGGTGACCTGTAGTGGGTGGGGATACAGCGCTCGCAGTTGATCCCTGTGGTGTGATGCTGAGAGAAGAAGACAGACATTTACAGTAAAACTCACAACACAGAAGGACACGGCAAAGTAGAACACAGTAAAACCGAGTAAAGCAGAGTAGAGCAGAGTAGAGCACAGTAGAGCATAGTAGAGCAGGGGTGGCCAATCCTGGTCCTCGAGGGCTGCTGTCCTGCATGTTTTAGATGTTTCCCTGCTCCAGCACACCTGATTTAAATGAATGGGTCGTTTTCAAGCTCTGTGGAAGCCGGGTAACGACCATTCATTTGAATCAGGTGTGCTGGAGCAGGGAAACATCTAAAACATGCAGGACAGCAGCTCTCGAGGACCAGGGTTGGCCACCCCTGCAGTAGAGTATTAGTGGAGAGTGGGTAGGTACCTGGCAGTTGAGACAGACTCCGCCTCCTCGGTACCCCCCCTGGGTGTTGAGGCTGGCCCTCCTGTGGTCCACCTCGGGGTCGTAGTAACAGTCAAACGAATGTCTGTGACAGTTGCACTCTGGGAACAACACACACATACACACACACACAGTTAGACTACACTCAGGAGAAAAACACACATTGTACAGACAGTTTGACAACACATACGTTAGTGACACACAAACACTGCAGATCTGGAGACGCACACACGGTGAAACTGTGTCTGCCCTCGCGCAGTCATGACAGGAGACACAAGCTGCACGCTGGCATAACAGACACTGTGTTGTTGCCTTGGAGACGACTGGTCAGCACAAATGCAGGAAGTGAAGAGGAGAATGTGAAGAAGGAGAGATGGCAAGAAGAGTAGAGTACAGGACACATACATTACATGTACACAATGTGCATCATTCATCACAGACATACAGCACAGTACAGACAGATACCTCCACCCCAAAACACACATACACACACACATACACATACTCCGCATGCTAAAGACAACAAGCAAGCCTCAACCTGGTGGCCGAAGAAAGAGAGGAGAAAGAGAGGAAGAGATAGAAACCGAGGGCACAGCAGGAGAAAAGAAGAGAGAAACCTGAAGAGGAGAAGGCAGGATGATAAACCATCAGAGCGTTAAAGACAAAGGAAGAAAAAGAAATCATAAATATACATGTGAGATTACGAATAGGTTGTGTTGCCAGAGGCAAGCACACCGATTTAGTACAGAAGGATTCTTACAGACAGCAGAGGGGTAGACACCCCAGCCCATAACCAGACAGCTTAGGTCTGTTAAACTGCTACTCTCAGACCAGACACATTACAACGTTACACAGCATCACCTGGGATCTGAAGACGTCTGTTTACAAACAAGCCGAGGACTCTTTGAAGATCTATCAGAATGAGGTGTGCTTTCAAATCTCCTCTAAAACCCTTCCCCCCTTCAGCAGGTGCTCATGTCTGACTGGGGAAGATGACAGACGCCGTTCTGTGGTTCTAAACTCATTAAAAAGATGAAAGAACAATGCTCTCTCATCTACAGGAGAGCTATAATCAACAGAGCAGAGTGGTGCTAATTAATTACATATCTTTATCAAAGCTGTGCTTCTTTTTTTTTACCCTTTTAAGTATGCAGCGTCTTCAAAGCAAGTAGGTTCTGATTTCTCAAGAGAAGGCAAAAGTACACACATCCTTCACTCAAGTAGAAGTACAGATACTCATGTTTGAAAAGACTCTGGTAAAAGTTGAAGTGCTGACTACAATTTTTCTTGAAACTTTATTTTTAAATATTTTTTCTACCTTTTTAACTGAACTTTTTTTTTCTAAATATTTTTGCGAAATTTGTAAACTATTCTCCCAAAACTTTTTAAAATAAATATTTTCAACCTTTAAAAAAATAATAATCGAAACCTTCACACAACACACACAAACGTTTCTATTTTTTTCAAACCTTTTTTCAGAAATATTTTTTTCTTTTTTGAACCAGAGAACCAAACTACAAGTGTGAACACGGCCTTAAAGACCCAGTAAAGACCCAGTAAAGATCCAGTAAAGACCAAGTGTCTGGGCTGGGTTCTGCGTCTCAGAGAGCAGACACCACACAGACACGCTAAACTTTATCTCTCCGGAAGGAAAACGGAGTGTTCTTCCATCGCCTTGTTGCTGTGTCCTCAGAGTGAGATACAAGCATGTCTTCACGGATCTAGACCTCGGTATAACCAGTCCCCAGCCAGTGCCCAGATTAGATTTGCTGGGTAGACGAGGGAGAAAGCGAGGTGGACATCCGACATCCTAAACACAGCTCCTGACCCACAGCCAAGCTTTGAAGACGAGGGTAGGCCAACACAGAACAGAGACAGGGCTATTTATACAGAGTCTGAGAACAGCAAGGTTCTCCATCGCTATCAGCCCTTAAAGACTGAGAGGCGACACTAGCCAGAGACAGGCCAGGATCAAGTCAGATATTACTTTTACTTGAGGTGTACTTGATTTATCTTCCCTCGTGACGGACCGTGTTGAGCAGTCCCTAAGGGGCGATTGAGAGACCATCAAGTAGGATAAATCAAGTCACCTCGAGCGCATGAAAAACGAATTAGTAATTTGGTCTGGACCTCGTCCAGGTCAGCTTTGAGGGCCTGCTGGGGGCTTGGAGTCCTTCACTACAATAACGTGATTAGCTGGTGAAGGACGCGTCGGCTCTAACCCGTGAAATTCTCAGATAGGAGTTTGTGTTTGTTTTGGCTCTGAATGGACTTTTTGCAGAGCTGGAAAAGTCAACGAGAGGTGATTTTCTTTCTCCCTCTGCCTCCCTCTCTCCCTTATCCAGCAGGATTTCATCCACATTGTTTTGACCTTCTTGCCATAGTCGATCTGTTATCTTCATTAGAAAAACACACATACAGTAGACCGTACATTCTTGATCAGTTTAAGGGACAATCCACCACAAACAACACTATCTGGTTTAGAGTGTGCTAGTCTTCTAAGCAGGTGTTAGTGTAGGACACATGTCAAGTTCCTGTGATTTGTTTATACAAAGATATCAGGCCGGATCAGATGTGTTGGTGTGAGTAGTGTTTGTGTGGGTTTAACGGGGAGGGGGGGTGGGGGGAGGGGGGGTGAAGGTGACACTCACGTTCACAATCGTTGGCACTGTACGTTGTTGCCGGTTTCCATGGTACCTGGTGGAACCCTGGGCAACACTGATCACATGACAATCCACAAGTGTTGTGCTGGCAGTCACACTGCAGTCTGTGATAGAAAGATAAACAAACACACACATTAGCAGCTAGCTTAATGAACAACATTAACAATCTAACTCCAAAAAAAGTTTCCTGCAACAGTTTGACTTGATTTGTTCACTTAAAGAATAGGAGTTTGACATGGTTAGTCAGGGTTATAACCAAACACACACACACACAGGTATGAAAATGGTCAAACATAACCAGGATTGTGGTTTCTGGGGCTTGGTTTAAAGACCACTTAGTGTTCAAACTCCTTTTTCTGTTAGAGTTCCATTGTTGAGTCAGAGAGGAAGTTGAGAACCAAACTCAGTAATAAACTTAAAGTGGAACCCTCTTCACACAAACACACACACACACACACACACACACAATGCAAGAGTTAATCAGTCCTCCTCCACAAAGGCAGCCCCCTCCAGCCAACCGCCTAATCCGATTAGGGTGAGCAAGCTTGAGTTTGCAGAGGGAGGCCAAAACAGAGAGGGGAGACAGGCTTTATGAACCTGGAGCAGGAGGGAACCAGGACAATGACAATCTGCACACTGTTCTCACACAGCCAAGCACTGGGGTCAACTGGGGTCACTCGAGTGGTTCTGAGGACTTCTGTGAACTTCTGGGGATGTTAGCCTGCTTTCTGACGATCAAGACTTCTTATTTGAATTCTGATTGGCCCAGGAGTCAGATGGAGAGACAGAGGGAGCGTTGTAAAGCTAGATCAAGTAGCAATGAAGCTGCAAGGTCACAATACCTTCCCCTAAGTTCCTCCAGCTCTCAGGCACTGTTCTCTGTAGCCAACATGATCAGACCAGTCTCAAAGTGACCTGTAACCTTCTAGAATGCCACGGTTACTAAGGAAACAGAACATTGTACCAGTTCTCTAGAAGCCCCTTGGTGCCATGTGCTTCTGGGTCCAGATAACCTGTTCCTTGTATAGAGGAACAGGTTACCTTATTAGAACCATCTGAGCGCTTTAGGAATCATCATTCACAAGAACGTTTCAACCCTACTGAGTGGTTCTGATTTCCTACACACACACACACCCATGCACACGACACACACACACGGCTGAGCGAGAGACAGAATTACCTTGCAAGCCCCTACAGCTACAGCCTGCCTACAAACCAATGGATGCAGTCCTTGCCTGTGGTGAATTACTTATGGATCTGCTGTTACAACATGATATTTGAGAGCTGAGTGAGTGTGTGTGTGTGTGTGTGTGTGTGTAGGTGTGTGTGTGTGTGTGTGTGTAGGTGTGTGGTTGTGAAAGAGAGCGAGTCATTAGAAGACAGCTGCACACATGAACCAATCACCTGTGGATCTTCATGCTCCAACCGCAGATATAGAGTTACCAGACCTGACAGCATCTCTCAAACAGCTGCTCTATTAAACCGCAGCGCACACATTCTAGTCTTGGCTAGTCTTCCACTGGGCATCAAAGACAAGGCCCAGTATTGGCACGCCTGCGGATGTGAGAAGTGAAACAGGTTCTCCGAAAGATCTGGGGCGTCGATCTAGTCATTCTGGATCTATGTCTAGATCGTCCCTGGTGTGGGTCAGGGTGGCCCAGATCCTCCCGCAGCTCCAGATCTCCAGAGACAAGGAGATGGTGAGGAACACCAGGGCTTCATATCTCCCTAATCCTATTAGAGAAGCCATGTTCCTGAGCTCTTCTAATAGGATTACATACAGATATCATACGTGTGTGTCTGCACCTCCGCAAACACACACACTAAACAGCATGACCCTGTTTTCAAAAGGCACTTGCTGAAACAGGTCATGTGCTTTAAAAGCACTTTGCGTGAGCGCACCAGACTGCAGGCCACTGCAGTCTGCCCCCCCAGTTTGCAGATGTCAAATCAGGGTCAGGGTTTGATTCCCACTGGGGCCACCCATAGTGGAGATACGCACTGTCTGTGCTCTGAGGTGCTCTGGATAAATATGACTGTGAAACGGAAAAAGGGATATTAATCTGATAAATGTTATACAGTCATGGATGCTTTACTGGAATGGTTATATCAGGCTCGAGATTTCTTTTTAAACTGCCTTGACGTATCTCTCATTTAACAAAGGCCATGAGTCTATTAGGTCAATAGCTTCCTAATGAGTCACAAATTAAATGTTTCATTCTGCCGCGATGCTGAGGTCCAGACCCTGGCTCGGCCTGAGCACAGCCCTGCTATCGCTCAGAGAAGAATGCCAGGATTGCAGCTGATTGCGAAGGCTTCTCTCTGGAGGGCGGACATGTTGAAAAACAACACTCCCCTGTGCATCACACACACCTGTCTGCTCACACGGAGGATTATCTATGGAATCCTGTCAAATTGACATATATACACACCTGTTTCTCAGCCACACACACACATTTTTGTATTCATCATTTTTCTCTATTTATCTCTATATATCTCTATATATCTCTATTTATCTCTATATATCTCTATTTATCTCTATATATCTCTATATATCTCTATTTATCTCTATATATCTCCCAGCGGCTGTACCACCCACATTCCCTTGCCTAGGTATTAATAAAGTGTTATCTTACGCTACAGAAGTACAAGGAGAATCAAGCATTATTGTAGACATAAGACCTTGCACCAACACACACATCTACTTTGGCAGTCCTGTTGTTTGATAATGAGAATCACAGAGTCCCGTGCGGGTCTGATCCCTGTACAGAGTTGAGTCAAGTGGAACCAAATGTGTCAGAAACGTCGAGAGACTCCACACCCACGGCCCAGTGGACCAGAGCACGGGGGGTGAGAACCTGAAACATACTGGACTCCTGGAATAACATTGTTCTGTCCTGTCTTCCTTCTACTACTCTCTCCTTCACTCTCTCGCTTTCTCCTTCTCTCTCTCTCTTTCTTCTTCTCTCTCTCCTCTCTTTCTCCTCCACTCTCTCTCTCTCCCTTTCTCCTTCTCTCTCTCCCTTCTCAGCTCTCTCAGGAGAGAGTGCTAGTTTCCTCCAGTCTCAGTGAGTGTACCTCCACCAGGCATTGGTATGCTGCGTGTGGTGTTAAGACAGAGGAACAGACCATCTGTCATGTGGAAGAAGGGATGTCTTCCTAAGTGCTCCAGCTCCAGTCCAGCAAGTCAGCCTGCCTCAACACAAAACATGGAAAGTCTGAACACATTCCAGAAATATGACACAAGCCACCTGTCTGTGTCATGTGGCTGAATGGCTCTAGGCCAGGAGATGTACTGGCCAGATCTAGTCACAGGGGATTTAAGGAAGACATGCCAAGCCCAAGCCAAGTTTACAGAATTCAATTTACCTGATCTAGCAGGAGTAGAATCTGTCCGAATGAAGGTTTAGAAGTATTTTTCCACTTCATGTTGTGATTTTGCTCTCCCCTCTTTTCTCAACCTTGTTGTATCTTAGACTTTGATTTATACCCTCTCTGTCTTCATTTGTCATCCCTCCCCCTCCCCCCCCTCCCCCCCCCCCCTCCCCCTCTCTCTCTCTCTCTCTCTCTCTGTCTCTCTCTGTCTCTCTCTGTCTCTCTCTGTCTCTCTCTGTCTCTCTCTCTCTCTCTCTCTCTCTCTCTCTCTCTCTCTCTCTCTCTCTCTCTCTCTCTCTCTCTCTCTGTCTCTGTCTCTCTGTCTCTCTCTCTCACTCTCTCTCCCCCTCTCTCTCTCTCTATCCGTTTCCTGTCTCTTCTTCCGTAGGTGTCCAGCACAGACACTTACAGACCAAACGTAGTGATGTCCTCAGGAAAGGGCTTGAACAAGTTGAGACATCCACTAGGACTGTGCAGTGTGTGTGTGTGTGTGTGTGTGTGTGTGTGTGTGTGTGTGTGTGTGTGTGTGTGTGGTTGGAGATTGATGGGGATGTGAGTGAAAGAGTAATGGTAGCTCATTTAGATCCTCTGGAGAGCCCCCAGGCCTTTGAATGAAGGATGAGGTTAGCTGGAATGGAGGGAGGACACACAAACATTCACACACACCGACCTTCTAGACACATATTTACACACAGTCACACACACACACACCGGAGGATAATCAGATACATCATACAGGCAAGCCCACTTCCTTTTCTACAACTGAGACCGACACTTAACCGAAACACTGCAATACCCCCCTCAAGACAGGAATATCATGAGGTCATATGGAACACACACACACATCACACTTGCATCGTATATAGTGACGTACAACAAGTTACATCTTGCTCGAGTGGAAAAGACACAACAATAACCAGCTTTCCTTTCTATCAGTATTAACACCCCACACCTTCCTCTCTTTATTTATTTATTTATCTCTACCCCTTCCCCCCCTCCCTCACTCTTTCTCTCTGTCCTCCTCTCTCTCTCCCTCCCTCTACTTTAATCTCTCTCCCTCTCTCCCTCTCTCCCTCTCTCCCTCTCTCCCTCTCTCCCTCTCTCCCTCTCTCCCTCTCTCCCTCTCTCTCTCTCTCTCTCTCTCTCTCTCTCTCTCTCTCTCTCTCTCTCTCTCTCTCTCTCTCTCTGCACCTGAGTTGTGTTGTGACAGAGCCCTGTGTGTTTTGCATTCAGCCAGTGTTGTCATTGTGACTGGTGCCAACATCATCACGTTTCCAGGCTGATATCTTCCGGGCTCCGAGCAGGGAGGTGCAGGAGGTGCAGTCCTGGAGGCACCAGTGAGATGCCAGCCAAGGGGCAGAGCCACGGTAGAGCCATGGATTATCTTTATGATCTATTAACTCTGTTTACTTTTACCCTTTTATACCTCTTACTCAGACTAAGAGGGGCTTTTAAGACAGGGCTATGAACACGCACACAAACACACATACACACACACACATATGTAAACACAGCATACAGTACTGTATATACCGGTATACATACATACACTATATTGCCAAAAGGATTCTCTCGCCTGCCTTCACACGCATATGAACATGAGTGACGTCCCATTCTTAAACCATAGGATATGATGTCGGCCCACCCTTTGCAGCTATAACAGCTTCCTCTCTTCTAGGAAGGCTTTCCACAAGGTTTAGGCGTGTGTTCATGGGGATTTATTTTGTTCTGGATTCTTCCAGAAGTGCATTTGTGAGGTCAGACACTGATGTTGGACGAGAAGGCCTGTCTCGCAGTCTCCGTTCTAATTCATCCCAAAGGTGTTCTATCAGGTTGAGGTCAGGACTCTGTGCAGGCCAGTCAAGTTCTTCCACACCAAACTCGCTCATCCATGTCTTTATGGCCCTTACTTTGTGCACATGAATTCAATGATTTGGATAGCTGAGTGAATACTTTTGGCAATATAGTGTATGTATTTATACAGTATATTCACATAGATTTATATATTCTGTATATGCGCAGCTCAATATGACTTGGCACTGGTATGAACACGCATTAATGTGCACGTGTGCATATCCTCACAAACACACCTGTGCACACACTGCACACACACACACACACACAAGATGGCACGGAAGTACAACAACACACCAGACCCCTGCAGGCATAACAATGGTTCTTCAGGGAGGTCTGGGGAGTAGCACATTACACCCTGATGCAGGAGACAGATAGCGGTTGCATGTGATCTCATTATCACACAGACAGAAAGGAACCGGGGAACTCCGAACCATAAAACAGAGGAAGAGAGTCCATGTAATGTATGTACTGTATGGATGAAAGGGTCTGCTTAACGGTGAGTGTATTTGTGTGTGTGGGTGTGTGTGTGTGGGTGTGTCTGTGTGTGGGTGTGTGTTTGTGTGTGTGTGGGTGTGTGTCTGTTTGTGTGTGTGTGGGTGTGTGTCTGTTTGTGTGTGTGTGGGTGTGTGTGTGTCTGTGTGTGGGTGTCTGTCTGTGTGTGTCTGTGTGTGTGTGTGTGTGTCTTACTTGTAGGGATCGTTGGGGTCCTTGTTGTTGCAGGCCTCTGCATGTCCATTGCACACACACCGTCCTCCGATGCTGATGTCCTTGATACTGTAGTAATACTGCAGAGACAAACACACTGTACTGTTCTAATGCTGCAGGTGTATGTACAGTACCTGTGTAGTACGTGCTGGTACTCTGACAGGACTGTGGTAGGACTGTGGCAGTACGGAAGCAGTATTGTGGAAGTTCTACAACAGTATTGTGGTAGTACTGATGCAGTATTGAGGCAGTACTAAGGCAGTACTAAAACAGTATTGAAGCAGTATTGAAGCAGTACTGCAGCAGTATTATGATAGTACTGACGCAGTATTGAGGCAGTACTAATGCAGTACTAATGCAGTACTAAAGCAGTATTGAAGCAGTACTGAAGCCATATTGAAGAAGTACTACAGCAGTATTGTGGTATTACTGAAGCAGCACTGAAGAAGTACTACAGCAGTATTGTGGTATTACTGAAGCAGCACTGCTGTACATTTGT
>NC_085021.1:19587646-19644397 GCF_963692335.1 Osmerus eperlanus
GGCTGAGGTTGTTCTGGTCTGTCAGAACCATCTCAGACGTTTCCTGATGACAGAGAGGAACCCTGACAGAGAGAAATCCATTCAGACACATACTGCTGAGCGGACTAGTCAGGGCAAGAGCAGGGGCCAGGGTGAGGAGAGGAGAGGAAGGGTAAGGAGAGGTGAGGAGAGGAGAGGAGGGGTGAGGAGAGGGGAGGAGAGGAGGGGTGAGGAGAGGGGAGGAGAGGAGGGGTGAGGAGAGGTGTTGAGGAGGGGTGAGGAGAGGTGAGGAGAGGCGAGGAAGGGAGGGGAGGGGGAGGGGAGGAGAAGGAGACGAGAGGGGAAAGCAATGCCTCATGGAATAAATTATGACTTGTCACTGAGAGATGAGGCAGAGCAGGAGAACAGATGAGAAAAAGGGGGGGAGAGAGGGAAGGCGGAAGGGGAGGGTTCAAATGAGGCCCAAGAGAGATTTGAGGAGAAGAGGGTGTACAAGAGGCCCGCACTGAAAGATGTGGTACACACACATACACACACACCTGACGGAGACTAAAGGAGCCAGAGGAGAAGCAACTCTAAGCTCACATGTCAGATAACACGCATATCCACACACACACACACACACATCTCTATCACTCAGTCTCAAGTGTGGAAACAGGCCCGGTGCAGGACTGTGCTCCGCTTCCTGAGGAGCCTGTGGAGGCACACCGTCTCAGGTGTGTGTGTGTGTGTGTGTTTTGTTAGGGTAATTACAAGGCTCTGTGGATGCTGATTATAACAGCTCAGTACAATAACAGCTGCCAGCTCCAGAGGTATGAGACTAGGAAAGGTATGTGTGTGTCCAGAATTAGGGGATTTAGGAATTCCTAAAGGAATTACTCTCACCTCCTCTCTTGTTCCTGTCTTCTCTAAGGCCCCCCCCCCCCCCCCCCCCCAGCCTCAGGAACACTAGCTTTGGGATCCTTCTATGGTGTGTGTGTGTGTGTGTGTGTGTGTGTGTGTGTGTGCCTTCCAGATGCTCTACTGTCTAATTAGATAGTGTTCTATCTGTCTCCCTGGCTGTGTTATCTGTGGCCTGGACCATCTGGCTCCCGTCTCACACACACGTACAAGCACACTTGTTTTCTCTCAAAAACTTTTATGCATTTCTCAATATGGGAACATATATAATCCCAGAGAATAACTCATCTTCTCATTAGCTGCAATGGAAAGACTATCAATTGAGAGGACGAAAGAAGAAACATTGAGGGAGAGATGAAGAGAGGCAGAGGGAGAGGCAGAGGCAGATGGAGAGGCAGAGGGAGAGGCAGAGAGAGAGGCAGAGGCAGATGGAGAGGCAGAGGCAGAGGGAGAGGCAGAGAGAGAGGCAGAGGGAGAGGCAGAGGGAGATGCAGAGGGAGAGAGCGAAGAGGAGTGCGGTGTCCATGAAGGTCTTGTGTGGGTGAGTTCCTCTCTCCCCCCTGAGGAATCTTAACGAGGCATCTAATCACCAAACACAACACGCTGACCTTCTGACACACACACACACACACACACACACACATGATGGTACAGCACCAACAGCCCAGACCAGACCCAGCCAAACCAGACCGAACCAGACCGAACCAGACCAGAGCACACAAGCACATACAACACACTCTGCTGACACGCACACATCCTCACACACTCACTCTCTCTCACACATATGCATAAACCAACAATTCCGAAGCAAGCGCAGACACTCACAAATACACACCAGTTACCATTTTACACCCCCTCCCCCCCTTCCCTCACCCCCACACACACCCACACCCCACACACCACTCCCCTGGAGCATATCGTCGTCATACTGTGAAGGGATTTCATGAGGACTTTTCTGTCAGGCGTATCCAATGAACACCCACAGCCCCCCCCCCCCCCAGGCCTAATCCAGCCCCATCAGAGGCTTGTTAGAGCAACTAGTCAGCCACTTAAAGACCTCTGAGAGCAAAACAACAGCTCGTGCTCAGCCAATCGGAACTCCTTTGTGTGCCGTTCTAAGACGCTTGGAGGGGAGGAGGTTCTAGAACAGAACGGTGTTTACACCTGAAGGACACCATCCCTTTAATGGACAGCAACGTAGGAACAACGAACAGGGTTCTCTTCAGCTTCGATAGAACCGTCCATACACCATTAGAGGCTAATGGAGGTGGAGAGATGGGGGAGGGGTGGCAATGCACCTTTTCCAGTACATGTGACCCAGACTCACAGCTTCGTTATTGGGTCAAGAACATCAGTCAGAGCTCAACGGCTCCATGTTCAAGCTTCATCTGTGGGAAAGATCTCTTTGTTGACACGGTACACTATGACAGCCTGAAAAAAAGACTCCCTGCATGTCCCTGTGTCTGGAAACGGTCGCTGTGTGTGATGCTGTTTACAAGGACTATAATGGGCATGCTCCACGGCGAGACAGTTTGACCCCTGACCTGTCTGCTCCTCAGCTCCCGCCCCACAAGCCCCTCCCACCACCCACCCCCAAAACACACACACACACCTCCCCACCCACCCCAGTCCTATTCTCAGGTTTATGACTTAACGATGGGAAAACACACAGTCCGTTTGGCTCTCGTCTCTTCCCCTGTCATCCTCCCCTCTCTCTCTCTCTCTCTCTCTCTCTCTCTCTCTCTCTCTCTCTCTCTCTCTCTCTCTCTCTCTCTCTCTCTCTCTCTCTCTCTCTCTCTCTCTCTCCTCTCTCTCTCTCTCTCTCTCTCTCTCTCTCTCTCTCTCTCTCTCTCTCTCTCTCTCTCTCTCTCTCTCTCTCTCTCTCTCTCTCTCTCTCTGTCTCTCTCTGTCTCTCTCTGTCTCTCTCTCTCTCTCTCTCCACCCCTCTTCCTGCTCCTTTTCGCGTCTCAAGCCTCAAACACAGGCCCAGGCCCAGGCCCCAGACCCGGCCCTCTTCCCACACCCAGGCCCCAGGCTCCACCGTAGGGCCCACAGCCTTTGAGGGAAGGAGGCTGATAAGGCTGTAGTTATGCTCCCCTGTACACGTCCCAGCAGCTCTACCCTCCCCTCCCCTGTTCAACCCAGGACGTCCATTGATGAAAGAAAGACAGGCAGAGAGCTCAAACAACAGCCTGAGCTCATGTTGACCTGGCAAAAACCAATATTTGCCATCACATTAACTAAAACCTCCACCTTCTTTCTTTACTCCTCCTTTCTTCTCCTTCCCCAACACTAATTTGATCCCCCCATCCTTCATGTTCACATTCCCAGGTGTCTCTCTATTCCGAGGGGGAAAACGACTGACGTGTAGGAGTTCCAGCGAACACGGAATGCAGAGCGAGGCCAACTGTCAACACGGCAGCCATTTTGAATAGGACACAAGGCCAGAGTGTATGAGTTGAGAGACAAATGGAGATACTGTACATCGACTGTTCCTCCATGCACTCTGGGCCCCATCTGATACTCTCGCTGTCTCATCACACAGCGTGGTCAAGGAAGGGGATAAGAGAACACTTAGAGGGTCAGACTGTATTTTTGTCAAGTCTCCTCCCTTTCTCCGCAGAATGAAGTCATTGTTTGATTATTATGGGATGCATTAGCATCAGGCTATTCCTAGCATGGGTGGGATGTAAAGTGGAGCCCGGGAAGATGACTGTGTCATCTGTGTGTGTGTGTGTGTGTTGTCCAAGAGGAGAGCAGAGGAGAAGTCTCCACAAGCACTGAGGAGCACGAAGACATTACTCCTAAAACACAACCTCCGCTTCTTCTCCCTCCCTCCCTCCCTCCCTCCCTCCCTCCCTCTCTCTCTCTCTATCTGCACAGGGAGTGGTGGAAACTCAATGTGACCCTGAAGCTGTGTCACGTCTCACGATAAGAGAAAATAGAAAACCACAGACAGAGAGGAGAGAGATAAAGCTTGAGGGTAAAAGTGCAAGGGTGTTACTGCTGTCGGTCCACTGTGTGTGTGTGTGTGTGTGTGTAGTCGGAGGCCCACAGGTTCAGAGGAAGAAAAAGCCTGTTGACCCTTGACCTTAGGCAGCTTCAGCGGAGACCAGTCGGGTGTGACCAGGCGCGCGCACACACACACCACAGCAGGAGCAGGGTTATGGGAGACCCCCCCCCCAGGTCAGCCCTTGTGAAGGGAGGGCTTGAGAACAGAGAGGAGGGTCAACATTGAGGAAGTGAGCAGGAGAATGCAACAGGTCTATCAATGACCGGTGATTGCTCTGCTCTTAGGCTAAAGACACCCCACACAAACACACATGCATCCACATAACACATGCACAAAAACACACACAAAGCACACACCAACACAAGCTCATGTAGGACAGCAGAGTTTGACCATTTGACATATGTAAGTACATACTTTAAAATGACCACTAGACACTGAACAATTCAATAAAGCTACACACAAACACACACGTCCACAAAATGTGCTTTTGACATTTCAATCAAAGTAAGAACATGACTGGACTCTTCTTGCCCTTTTCCCAGCAGGAAGCCTTCTTTTCCTTCCTCTACCCTCTCTGACCCCTTTCACTCTCTCTCTCTCTCTCTCTCTCTCTCTCTCTCTCAGTCAGTTCAGTTCAAAGGGCTTTATTGGCATGAAAACAACAATTGTTCATATTGCCAAAGCAACGGTAGAATTACAGAAATATTAATCAATGTAAATCATGGCCTTATATATACTTATATTTCACACACTCACATACAGAGACACACACGGCAGTTTAACATATACAGTGTATCTACACCACACAGGTGTACAACTTGTATCCATGTTATTATTATTCAAGTTGGTATATTATTAATGTTTGCCAAATAATCGGTATAAATAAGTAAGTCTCTCTCTCTCTCTCTCTCTCTCTCTCTCTCTCTCTCTCTCCTCTCTCTCTCTCTCTCTCTCTCTCTCTCTCTCTCTCTCTCTCTCTCTCTCTCTCTCTCTCTCTCTCTCTCTCTCTCTCTCTCTCTCTCTCTCTCTCTCTCTCTCTCTCTCTCTCTCTCTCTCCCTTCCTCTCTCTGCCCTCCTCTTTTCCTCTCTGATTCACTCCCTCTCTCCTCCAGGCCTCCAGGAGAGAACCATGAGCTTGGATGGGATTCAGAAGGACAGGTGGAGACAGGGAGAGACAGAGGACAGGAGGAGGGAGAGAGAGGAGGGAAGGAGAGAGGCCAGGAGGAGGGAGAGAGAGGAGGGAAGGAGAGGCCAGGAGGAGGGAGGAGAGAAGGGATAGAGGAGGAGTGGGATGACAGGGGCAATGATGGAGGAGAGACCATTCAGCAGGATGGTAGGGAACGACAGATCGATCATGTGACCTGACTGGTCCTTCCCTGGGTCAGGGTCCCTGCTGTTCCTCAAGTGTCTAGAAGTCTAGCCATTGTCTGAACACACACCACACAAAACTGGGGAAATCAAGGCTTTGGGAGACCAAACAGTTACTAAATGCGGTCCTTTTGTAAGAGCATTTTCATGGAAGTTTTAATGTAAGGGGTACTTGAATACATCACCACGGCAACACCAGGCCTGCTGCCCACCAGAGAAAACACCCTCAGAAATAGCTCAGGCCCATATCTGACCAGCCTGCTCTCCTCCCTCCCTCCCTCCCTCCCTCCCTCCTCCAGTACATCATCATCATCCAGGCTTTGCTGTCTCTCTCTCTCCTCTAGTTAACAGGAGGTCTTCCTTTCATGTCTCCCCTTTCCCTCTCTCACCGCCCCACCCCCCCCCCCTCCCCTCCCCTTCCCTTCCCTGTCAGACATCCAGGACGCTAGCTCTCCTATTAAGGACAGGCAACATTTCTGTCTTCTTTTCGGTTTCCCCACCTCCCCACCTCTCTCCCTCCTCTTCTCTCTCCCTCCCTCATGCATTTTGTCTCTCTTTCTGTGTTATGCTACGTTTCCCTCACTCCTCTCTCCCTCTGTGTCCTTATTCCTGGGCACTTAATGTGTGTGTGTGTGTCAGAGTGTGTGATTTATGTATGACATCATGTAGAGGAGTAGACAGCTATCAGACAACTTCTCTTCCAACAAAGTGAGACAGAGAGAGGGGAGAAGACTAAATGGCAGACTGAGAGAGATGACGGGATAGAGATCCAGAGATGAAAGGTGGTGGGTAGACATGTACGCCACAACACTGACTCAGAGGGAAAAGAAAGAGAGATAGAGAGATAGTTCCAGAGAAGTTGTGACCACATAGTGGGAATAAATTACTACTTAAAGGGAGGGGAGAGCGCTAGACAGAAAAAGAAAGAGGGGGAGACAGAGATGTATGAGTCAACAGAGTTGTCCCTCATGTATCCTACTTTTCCAACACGATCCTGTCATTCTCCTCTACAGTACTGTCTTTGTAGGCCTTCTACTCCAAGAAGGAGAGAAAAAGAGAGAGAAAGACAGAGAGAGAGAACTACAGATATATATAAAGATAGGATGACACACACACACACACACACACACAGTCTCCATGTGATTCCTGGTCACTGTCTGTTGAGCAGCAGAGCCTGTCCTCTCTGCTGTAATGCCCTGGCCATCTGACCTGGCCCACAGTGTGGAGATATACATATATATGTGTGTATGTATATGTGTGAATATATATATATATATATACACACACAGTAATGGGAGTGCATCAATAGCAGGATGTGTGTAGTTCCGACCAGGGTTGGGTGCGCGTTGGCGCTGTGCCCGCTGCTACACATGGCGCACAATGCTGCCACTTCAACAGAGTGTGACTGAGAGGGGTGTTCTGGGCCCGGGCGATGGGGGCAATGGGGAGGGGGGGCGCTGGAGGAAACCATCACCACGGTAACCTCAACTAGCCCCTGTTAGTGAGCCCCCACCCACCCACCCTCCTCCTCCCTGTCCTGTTACAGAGTTCTCAGTTTGCTGCAACAGTTGACCCGCAGCTCTCGGGCTCATTCATTGTATCTTCCTCTCTCTCTCTCACTTTCTCTCACATACCCCCTGCCCTCCCCCATCCCCTCCACACCTCCTACCCTCATCCCCCCTCTCTCCCTCTCCCTCACCTTCCCTTCTCCACCCCTCACCCCCCTCTCTCTCTCCCTAACCTCCCCTCCTCTCTCATGCAACTGTGTGCAGCTAAAACAAACAGAGAGATAGAGACAGAGAGATAAAGTGGATGAGCGATGCTGAGGTAAGTTGTGGAGCATTTCTGAAGGTCGACCCTTCTGAGATATGATCCATCAACACTGGCCAGGCAGCATCAGGGTAGATAGTCAGACTGGTAGAAAAGAGAAATGTCTGCTGGAGGCCTAACTACCCTGAGCCACTGCAGGTGGGAGGTTGGAACCTTCAGTTCACAACTTCCAACACATCTGAATTCCATCTCAAGGTTCTATTTATGCAGTTCTATCAACATTAACAGTATTTATTTTTTAGTAAGTTATCTCTACATTCTTGAAAGTGTTTTCCCCCCCAAACAAAACTGTGATGACTACCTCTTCTACAGTTCCACGCACGAGTCTAGGGCAGAGGTTGGAGTAGAGGCTTGGATACTGGGCTAGGAGAAAGCCTAGAAGGAAGGACCAAGAGGCCAGGGATACGAGCAAGGGGGCTAGGAAGAGAGGATAGGATACTAGGGAGTGAGGCCAGGAGGTGCGGGATTGGGGCTAGGAGGCTAGGTAGCAAGGCTAGGAGGCTAGTTAGAGGGGCTAGGAGGCTAGTGAGGGAGGCTAGGGAGAGAGACTAGGAGGCTATGGATAAAAGGGGAGGGGGAGAGGGCGGAAGCTAGTCTACCTGAGCAGGTTGAGACGGAGATCAGGTTAACTAACATTCCAATCTCTCTCTCTCGTACCCTCTGGGGGCCTGCAAGACCCCACTGTCACACACACGCACACACAAACTCCTATCTTAAAGAGACAGTTCTCTAGAACTGCATTGCAAGGCAGTCCATGCAAGGTAGTCCAGGGTTATTTGGTCTCCTCTCCTGTCCTTCTGAAAGACCCTGCTCTCCTTCGTGTTCTCCATGCGTCTGGCATTCTTGGTGACACTAAAGCACTCATGGATATAAAACACCCAGAGACAAGAGAACGTCTGTCAGACGACAGTGAGGAAGGGGAGAGGAGGGAGGAAGAGAGGAGAGGAGGGAGGAAGAGAGGAGAGGAGGGAGGAAGAGACGAGAGGAGGGAGGAAGAGAGGAGAGGAGAGGAGGGAGGAAGAGAGGAGAGGAGGGAGGGAGGAAGAGAGGAGACGAGAGGAGGGAGGAAGAGAGGAGAGGAGGGAGGAAGAGAGGAGGAAGAGAGGAGAGGAGGGAGGAAGAGAGGAGAGGAGGGAGGAAGAGAGGAGAGGAGAGGAGGGAGGGAGGAAGAGAGGAGAGGAGGGAGGAAGAGAGGAGAGGAGGAAGAGGAGGGAGGAAGAGAGGAGAGGAGGGAGGAAGTGAGGAGGGAGGAAGAGAAGAGAGGAGGAAGAGAGGAGAGGAGAGGAGGAAGAGAGGAGAGGAGGGAGGAAGAGAGGAGAGGAGGGAGGAAGAGAGGAGAGGGGAGGCATTAGCCGTGATCTGTGTGAAAAGAGGGACCGTTCCCCTTTCTCCTCCTCAGCAGTTAGAGTAAACACACCGGCGCTAACACTAACAGGTCTAAATCTGCTGAGACACACCGCTAACACAGCCTAACACAGCCTAACACCGTCTAACACAGCCTACCACCACCTAACACCGCCTAACACAGCCTAACACCACCTAACACCACCTAACACAGCCTACCACCACCTAACACAGCCTACCACCACCTAACACCGCCTAACACAGCCTAACACCACCTAACACAGCCTAACACCACCTAACACAGCCTAACACAGCCTACCACCACCTAACACAGCCTAACACAGCCTAACACAGCCTAACACCACCTAACACAGCCTAACACAGCCTAACACAGCCTACCACCACCTAAAACACAGCCTAACACAGCCTAACACCACCTAACACAGCCTAACACCGCCTAACACAGCCTAACACAGCCTAACACCGTCTAACACAGCCTACCACCACCTAACACAGCCTAACACCACCTAACACCACCTAACACAGCCTAACACTGCCTAACACTGCCTAACACCACCTAACACAGCCTAACACAGCCTAACACCACCTAACACAGCCTAACACCGCCTAACACAGCCTAACACTGCCTAACACCACCTAACACAGCCTACCACCACCTAACACAGCCTACCACCACCTAACACCGCCTAACACCACCTAACACCACCTAACACCACCTAACACCGCCTAACACCACCTAACACCGCCTAACACCACCTAACACCGCCTAACACCACCTAACACAGCCTACCACCACCTAACACTGCCTAACACCACCTAACACCACCTAACACCACCTAACACCGCCTAACACCACCTAACACTGCCTAACACCACCTAACACCACCTAACACCACCTAACACCGCCTAACACCACCTAACACTGCCTAACACCACCTAACACCACCTAACACCACCTAACACCGCCTAACACCACCTAACACAGCCTACCACCACCTAACACTGCCTAACACCACCTAACACCACCTAACACCACCTAACACCGCCTAACACCACCTAACACCACCTAACACCACCTAACACCGCCTAACACCACCTAACACCACCTAACACCGCCTAACACCACCTAACACAGCTGGCTTCACCTTAACAGCCAGGCACCACACCCTGAACCCAGCAGGGCAGCTCCCAGGGAGAAGGGGAAGAGACCCCCTCCTCAGGTGTTCCACACTGCTAAAAACATACTGACGTCAGCAGCTCCAAATGATCTCTGTGCTTCTCTTTGCTTTTCCTTTCTTTTTTAAGACCAGAGACAAAAGCTCAGTGTGTGTAAAACTGAACCTGAAACCTTGACAGTGATTCTAAAGATGTTGTCGTCGTTCTGCTCTCCAGAACGTTCTACCTGGAATTTTTAAATACGTAAACCTGACACTCCAGAGCAGAGCCAGGAGGCCTGTCGGGTAGACCAGGATCTGTCTCACCCACAGAACAAGAGTGTGTGAGCTGGATCAGGTAGCAGCAGGTACAGCACAGTACACAGACAACACAATGACACGGCCAGACACAGCCAGCCAGGGTGGGAGGAGTGTGTGTGTGTGTGTGTGTGTGTGTGTAGGAGGGGTGTGTGTGTGTGTGTACGAGGGGTGTGTGTGTGTGCGTAGGAGGGGTGTGTGTGTGTGTGTAGGAGGGGTGTGTGTGTGGGGTGTGTGTGTGTGTGTGTGAGTGTGCGTGTGTGTGTACGAGGGGTGTGTGTGTGTGCGTAGGAGGGGTGTGTGTGTGTGTGTGTAGGAGGGGTGTGTGTGTGGGGTGTGTGTGTGTATATGAGTGTGCGTGTGTGTGTGTACGAGGGGTGTGTGTGTGTGTAGAAGGGGTGTGTGTGTGTGTGTGTGTAGGAGGAGTGTGTGTGTGTGTGTAGGAGGGGTGTGTGTGTGTGCGTAGGAGGGGTGTGTGTGTGTGTGTGTGTAGGAGGGGTGTGTATGTGTGTGTGTGTGTGTGTGTAGGAGGGGTGTGTATGTGTGTGTGTGTGTAGGAGGGGTGTGTGTGTGTGTGTATGTGTGTGTGTAGGAGGGGTGTGTGTGTGTGTGTGTGTGTAGGAGGGGTGTGTATGTGTGTGTGTGTGTAGGAGGGGTGTGTATGTGTGTGTAGGAGGGGTGTGTATGTGTGTGTGTGTAGGAGGGGTGTGTATGTGTGTGTGTGTAGGAGGGGTGTGTGTGTGTGTGTGTGGGGGGGGGGGGCTCACCTGTCCCAGGTCCAGGGTGACGTTGACCTCGTTGTACTCGGTGCTCCGGGAGAGGGGCGGGCTCTGCCACCAGCGCTCTGTCCCGTCTATGGCATTGGTGATGGGGTGGGCGCGGTCACTGTCCCCCATGGCACAGATGTCACAGTACTGGCCCTGAGGGACACACACACACACACACACACACACAGACACACCCCACAGTGTGTCAGACAACAGATTGTCAATTATCGCCACAGACACTCAGGTTACACTGCATCCATGCAATGCACAGATTTAAAGAGATATCACACTCATATTTTACACACAATTATACTCAATCTCAACATACACGTGTCGACTTTACCCAGACCCTATTTGTCAAATAGCAGGGGTTTCCCAATGTTTATCTTACTCTTTTAACACACATATCCTTATCATTTAACTGACAGTGTAAAGTGGACTTAACATGTCTCTTTAAACGGCAGGGAGAAAAGATTCCTTCAGTAACCTTGAGGTTCACAAGATCGTTTCACTCTCGCAGGAAAAATGAGTGTGGTTTATGTAGGCTTAACCTGAACAAGGGGACAGGTTCAGAAACCCAACGCCAGGGGCAACAGAGGTCAGACGTCACTCCCACTTCTTTACCTCTCTCTCTCTCTCTCTCTCTTTCTATCTGTCACACACACTCTCTCTCTCTCTCTTCCTATCTGTCACACACTCTCTTCCTCTCACTCTAACCCTCTCTCTTTCTTCCTTTTTCAGTTTCTTTCTCCCCCCCCACCCATTCCCCCCTCTCTCTATACCAACCTCTCTCTTTTTTCTCCCTCTCTCTGAGGCCACCTTGAAGTCAGGATAAAGACTCCTGACCTTTGCCTCCCTTCCCTACTCAGGGGTGTTTGCTAGCTTGGTGAGCTCAAGGAGCGCCCTCAACTCACAGCACAAAGACAAGGAATGTACCGACGAGAGACCCTTTCCTGTGTGCCGGCTGCTGTTCCGCTGTTGATCGTGCACTTTGGTTAATGATGTGTTTTATCTCGCCACTATTAATATCGGATCAACGGTCAACAGGCCTCCGTAATCTTTCGCAAAGAAAGAGCTGTGCTTTGACAATGGTCGGGGAAGCTAATAAGTATTGAAGGGTCGGTAATTAGTAATTGAGTAATGAGTACTGAGAAGTAAACAGTGTAGTTTCTCGGTCAATAAAATCTGATTGGATCAGAGAGGCCTCCACAGTCTGCCCTCTCTCCAGACCCCAGCCAGGCCTGGCGAGCAGAGGCCAGAGCGAGCGATCGCACACCACCTGCTCCTCCATGTAATCTCTCCTTCCTTCCTTCTCTCTCTCTTTACATGAAATCCATACATCAACGGCATGTCATCCAGCCATGTCCACAGAGAGAGGGGGAGGTGAGGTGACGTCATGGTGAGACCAGGGAGAAGTCTGGCCTGGAGAGGAGGCTGTCGAAGAACTTGTACAGGAGAGAGGGAGTGAAGGATGGAGGCCGGAGGGAGGAAAGGAGGTCGGGTCCTAGCTAAAACTCCTCTACTTCACTCCTCTCCACCCTGCTGTTTTTAATTAATGATAACACACACACGCATGTCTGTCAGGCAATAAAAGGGATTAGGGAGACCCAACTGTGGTGTGTGTCTGCACATGTGTGTGAACATGTGTGTGTGTGTGTGTGTGCTTTTGTGAGTTGAAATCGAATTTCAATTGTCCATCCATAGTCGTTCAGCTCTCTCCACAGCAACTTTGCTTGATCACCATGGCAGCAAAATTGACTGCACACACACCCCATGAGGGCTGAGGTTTATGTGGTCTATTCTAATCACGCGTAATTGGTTTTCTCCATCTTAGGAGGTTAAAGTGTTTCTTTGATTACTTTTAATTTCCGCTTTGCTAGCTACATGGTATGCCAATGTTAAGACTACTGTCAGGCAAGAATATGCTTACACACGTTTCTGTAAAGTTGTAATAGTGGATTTTGATTATTCATGTAGGCCTACGTTGTCTACTTTTTCCAGATACTTCTCACCCGCTGCCTGTGTCACACACTCCAGTCCCCCTCCACTGCCAGCCGCGCTCGAGGTCATGTCCCACCTCTGGTCCCACAGAATGCCTGACATTCCTCAGTGGAAAATCCCTCATGAAATGTAGCTTTGGAACCAACATTTTACTATTTTACAATGTTTGCACATTTCACTAACTTGCCAACAAGCACCGTCGTGCCCCGCCGTGGGAACTATAACCTCCATTTTTCTTTCTCAGTAACCCATGGTCTAGTAAAAACTACGTAGGCTTACAACCCTGTAATACCCTACTGTCAAAACTAAGGTGCACGCACTGCACTGCACGGGTCAGTCGTTTCGTGGAATGCGGGGACAGGTGGGCCAGAATCCGCCGGCTGTTTAGAACTGCAAGCGTCAGAATTTGGCAATCTAAAATATTCACAATATATATTTTTTATCACAACATAAATAGCATAGACCACGATTAACAGCCTGAGATATACCCAGACAGAGATTACCCACCTGGATGGTTTGACTCGGTTCTCCGAAAACGGGCCCCCCAACCAGTTTGCAGTACAAATCCTGTATCGTCCTTGTGTTGTCCTCCCCGCAGGTTGCGGTGGCGGTGATTTTTGTGCCTTCAGCCAAGTTGAAGTATGGAGGGTGTAAGCTGTAACCGTTGACACCATTAGTCGGGAGCTCCTGTGCTGATACACAGCACATCAGTGGTAGGAGCAGAAACAGGCTAATAACAGCCCATGTGCGGCTGTCGCCAGCCGGGAACAACGTCCCCAACACCGGTTCCCTCGCCATCGTCACCTGTGCTCTACGGCTTGATGAGCGACTGCAAAACAACGGCTGAAAAACTACAGTAAAGTTTCTAAATCAATGACGAAAAAAGCCTGCCTTTGCCAATGATCAATATTACTTATTAGCATTTAAAGTTTAGCCGTCCAAATCGCAACATGTAAAGTTTAAAAAGGAAAGTTAACTCCGAGTCATTGCGTGGGGAGCAGAGCGGTGCGCTTAGCTGAGGTTGCTCGCTCTCTCTCTCTCTCGCTCTCTCTCTCGCTCGACCGGGCACCTAATCAGCGCTGGTGCAGCTCGAGCTGTGTTCTCTCCACCTCCCTCTCGGCCTGTGTGGCTGAAACAGGGGAGCTTAGAGCGTGAGGGGTACTGGCTCAGAAGCGCAGACGGCCAACCAAATGATGCGGCGGTAATCACAGACTATCTAGTCTACTACACTCTCAAGGCCCTCTCCCTTCCTCTTTCCAAAACACGTCTTCAGAAGTATAGCCAACCATATAGCGGACTCTGAACAAGGCAGAAGAGTGAATTCGGTTAATCATTAAAACGACCATCTACAAAACGGTCAGAATTAGCAGAGGGGAATGGAACTGTCCAATTCACAATAACTGACCGAAAATTCCACCTCTGGTCTGAATTATGTACTTCATCTGATCCCCGAAATACATGTTATCATCAAACTGTCCTGATGCAACAGTTTTAAAGTGGCAGTAGGATCTTTATAACTGTAGCCCACCAAGTTTGGATTGAACCCTCATCCTCATTTCTCATCCTTCCTTGAGAAATCACTGATATGATGTGACTGGGTGGGTGACATGTGAATAGAGCAGCGTTAAAGATCACACATCGCATCCTATAACTTTCAAGGATGGTTCTGTAGTGTTCTGGAACTGCTTAAATGTAGTTTCTGGAAACGAGGGCTGTCCAGTCGCCAGCCACGACCATATATCAGACTGACAGGAAGACGAGACAGGGAGTTGGAGACAATCTTCCTTCCTGGGCTGATAGTGGACACCCTACCCGTGGCCTGCTGTCCAGACACAACTCCTGTAGCTCCTAACTTCTACTTTAACTTTTTGTATTTTATAAATTTAGCAGCGACTTTTACGCAAAGCCACAAACAAAGAGTGCATAAAGTACATCTGGTAATCAAAGACCAGAAGTAGACAGTTCTAACAGTATTTCAGTTGTTACTTTTCTTCTGGCTCCTAAATCCTCCTCCCTAGAGGCAGTTATGTAGATCAGATGCACTGTGTTGCTGTGAGGGAGCGACAGACCAGCTGGCTTAACTAAATCCTCTCAAACGGACAGAAGTATCCAGAGTCTCTGGGGATGGTCTAAAGACAGCCAAGTGGTACCTTCACCCCCTGTGTGTGTGTATTCCAACCCCAGGAGAGAGAAGTTAGGGCACCCCCCCCCCCCCCCTCTCTCTCTCTCTCTCTCTCTCTCTCTCTCTCTCTCTCTCTCTCTCTCTCTCTCTCTCTCTCTCTCTCTCTCTTCTTTCGTTCCATCACCCTCTGTAATCTCCTCTCTCTTTCTGTGAGCTGTCACTTTCTCCTACCAGCTTTTGTGTTAATCCCTATGTGCGTTTGTGTGTGTGTGTTTGTGTGTGCATGTATGTATGTGTGTGTTAGACAGTGTGATGAGCAGTGACAGAGACAGTCCCCTACTCAGTATTCTGTCCTGACACCATCACTAAAGGAGGCTCACAGTAAGTACGGACACCCAGTGTGTCTAGACCAGCCTATACTGGTTGACAATATATGGATCATCAACGAGCTAACACACACCTAACAGAGATGGCTGTTTTCTTCTCTCTTCCAGAAATATCCCTGAAAAACATCCACTCTCTTTCACTTTCAGATCCCACTGAATAGCTCGACGTAAACCACCGCACAACCTACTGTAAACGCTCAATAGATCAATAAGAATGTCTTCCAAAGTCCCGCGGGGTTCAGAGGTGAGGGGTGAGTGACTGGCAGACTCAGGTCTTGTCACGGCTCAGTCATGCTGAGCTGTAATATCCACATGCTCCACATTCCAGCCGCTCTCAGGAGCCCAGGGCTCTGTCCGCACCCTCCCAGGCATCCTGCCTCTCTCCCTCCCTTCAGGGAATCCATCCTGATTGGGCAGGTGCTGATCCTCAAACCTTGTCTCATCAGATTAAGGATGCCACGAGGAGAAGGAATGAAGGAGTAAAGGAAGGAAGGTATTCATTATGTATTTTACTTGATTTGTGGACGAAACAGACATTTGACCATGCAGTAATAGCATCAGACGCACGCATAACGTATGTAGAAGCGAGCCTGTGTTTGTGTGTACATGTTTTGCCATAACGCTAAATCAGTGGGAGAGACAAAATCCCATATAATAAAAATAACAAGGGGAAAACAGTGTCATATTGAGAGGCCATGTTTGCACAGTTCAGACCAGGAATAGGGCCTCTCCCAGACTCTCTCTCTCTCTCTGTTTTCATCTCTCCCCCCATCTTAATTTAAGATCTGTATATGTTTAGTGTTTTGCATCTCCCTGCCACAGTAAATTCCGTGTTTGTATAACATACATGGTGAATAAACCGAATTCTGATTCTGATCTGTCTCTCTTTCTTGGAATGTGTTCACTGAGAGCATTGTGGGCTCTGGGAGCCTGAAGGTGCTTACAGTGCTGCTCTCCTGGGAACAGGGTCTCCCAGCAGGGGTCCAGGTGTGTCTCGTCCGGGACAGAGTTGGTCCACTTGGAGGCACGAGAACATCAGACAGCTGGAGAAAAGTCATGGAGTAGATGTTGTGTGACACAAAACAATAGTGACAGCTATTTAAAACAATAAGCTTTTCCAGCAACTAAATTAAGCCTTACAATAAAGTTGTTTGGTTGTTATGCTAGTTGACTGAAAGTGACTGGAGAATTCAAGTGTGTGCGCACTGCGGAAGCGCTGTCCAGATCCTCACACACTCCGTCTGCCATACACATGTTGACCTCTGACCCTGGTCCTCTGCGGAGCATCACAGCAAACTGCCAGAGGTCAGCGGCCTGGTCGACCTAGGAAGTCTGGAGTCAATGTGTTAATACTACACAGCCTTCATTCACTGATAAACAACAGAATTCCAGCCTGGGGGTGGGGGCAGGGCAGGAGTGGGGAGGGGGGGGGCAGGAGTGGGGAGGGGGGGGCAGGGCAGGAGTGGGGAGGGGGGGGGCAGGGCAGGAGTGGGGAGGGGGCAGGGCAGGAGTGGGGAGGGGGCAGGGCAGGAGTGGGGAGGGGGGGGGCAGGGCAGGAGTGGGGAGGGGGGGGGGGGCAGGGCAGGAGTGGGGAGGGGGCAGGGCAGGTCTGCCTACACATGGATGAAGAAGTGTCATCAGTCTGTCACAATTAACAGTTTAGAGAGTCCAATTTTAAGAGAGGGGGACGACAGAGAAGACAGGAAGAGGAAAAGAAAGGTATGTAGAAGATCACCCACCAAACGGAGATGAGAAGCTGGAGAGAAACATACTCTCTGGATCAAACCCTGTGTGTCTGAGGCCAGATTAACTTCCTGATCGTCAAGGAGCTTCTTGTGAAGCAAAGAATAAGCCACATGTCGTCTTGGTAACAAGCCTAACAACAGCCCTCCGTTCAGAGCCTGCAGTCCACGGTGAGAGTACAAACCCTTGTAATAGAGTCAGTGTTTGAGACGTGTGTGTTGGTGTGACTGCGCAGACAAGCTGGCAACTGTTGGAGACAACAACAGTCTAGAAGATTCTCTGATAAGACTTGGATAAGCCACAAACACACACTCTCTGTCTCTCTCCCACAGACACACACACAAATAACACACACACACACACATGGACGCACTCTCTCACACACACTTTTTCGCTCACACACACACAGACACACACACACACTTTCTCTCTCACACACACACGTACGCAGACGCACACTCTCACACGCACTCTCTTTTACACTCACACATTCTGTTCTGCTTCCCTCAAAGTTCCTCCGTGGTTGGCATGTCTCTAAACAGAGAGCCAGGGGCCCAGGTTACGAGGAGAGGCAGCAGGCATGCTGTGAGGCAGTGCAGCTGGAGGGAAACACGACAACCAGCAAACACACCATACCCATGATGAGAGGGTGGCAGGGAAAATACAGGAAGACAGAACATTAGAGTTAAAAAAGAGAGGTTCACGTACGAGTGTAGCAAAAGTAGACCCTAGGAGAGAAAATAAGCACCCCCCCCCCCCACACACACGGCACTCATCAGCTGCACTGTGTGCCCACCTGTCTCACCTGTGTCATCCGCCCATCTGTCAGGCTGCCTTCTGCCTCCTCACAAAGGCCTTGTGATGTCATCACCAGGCACCCCTCAACACCTCTCACTTAACCTGGGTCTGTGTCAACGACAGACAGCCCCTAGTCTACTTTAGCCTAGACCCAGTGCCGACCAGTCCTGTGTCGTCCTAGTTGAACCTGGCCTCTACCCACTGAAAGTCACATGACTTTGTCTACAGCATGTACAGATACAAAGAAAAGGAAACCTCTGCCTGTTGAATGGAGTGAAATTAAATCAGATAGAGAGATGCCAAAGATGGCTTTCCCCAGTATGTTGCAGTATCTTTCACTGACAGAGAAGACACACACACACACTCTGACACCCAAACAGACTTATACATCATGATTCATCTTATTTGTCTGTCTGGCCCCTCTCTAACCACCATCATACCTACGCAGACCTCCTCTCCTGTAGATCCTCCAGCAGATAGCACAGGCCGGTACACTGCTGCTGCATTGTGGGTACAGATGTGTTTGAAGTACCTAAGAGGGGATGTTTGGAAGAGGGGGGAGGGGGTTGGGTGAGGGGGACGTGTTTGAAACTGACAGCCGAGGCAGGTAGCTACACGTCCTCTCCTCTGCCACTCAACCACTCCATTCCACACATACAGAACACTCCTGGTGGCCCCCTTTTCTTTGGTTCCTTTTCTTTCTCTCCCTTTTGTGGAACTCACCTGCTTTGAAGTCCTGTTTTTCTCGTGAAAGAGAATGACAAAGAAGGCTAAGCTCACAAAGCAAGAACAAGTAGAGAGAGAGCGAGAGGGAAAGGCAGAAAGAGAGAACTGAAGAGCAATGAAGGTTAAGAAAAAGAGAGTGCAGTCTTGCAGGAGGCTTTATAAAACCTGCAACATCTCAGGCATACAGGCCAAACATCTAATCTAGATATTCTTACTATTCTAAACAGACAGGAGGAATACTTGAGAAAAGTGTGCCTTAGCAATGTGGAGGCCTTGCTGAGGGAGCGTAGAGGGTTTGTAAGATCCAGAGTGGAAGTCTTTTTGTACTGGGCCCTCAGTACCTCTCCTCTCTCCACAATGAGGCCCTCCAGAATCTCTCCCTCTCCATTCAAGCCCTGTGTTCCCATGGAAAACAGGCCCTCATCAGACTAAAACAACCCCAAACAGGCAGCCAAAAACAGACAGCCAATCACAGATACACAACGTAAAAACAAGCAGTCAAGCACAAACAGACAAAAAACTCAAAACAAAACAACAAAAGCAGCCAATAAAAGCTGTTTAACTCAAATAAATGACCAGCCGGTTTTTGTGCATGTACACGAGCCAAACCTTCCTCAATCATGAGGATATTGTCTCTTTATATGGATATCCATGGATCTGAACTTATATCAAAGGTAGGCTACGGCGTGTCCGCTTACTACCTTTACCAGAGACAGAGCTTCCATTGTTACCTGAGGGGTGGCTGTCCAGCCCTCCACTCAGAGCCCTGGAAGGTATGTGGGGTCCAGGTGGGGTGGGGAAATACTGAGGAACACTAGTATGGTGGCCCCCTGGGATCAAAACGTACTGAAGGTCTGGAGCCTAGACTGTGTGGAGGGAACGCACTTTGAAACAGTTTATAGGTCAAAGGTCCCTACTATCCCAGAACCATTTCAAAGTCGATGGGGAATTATGGTATTACATTATTACGGCCAGTTTGTCAAACTGCTGGCTGCAGGACGGGTGACATCATCCTGCTCGCCTGTTGTCGTTTCTACAACCCTGTCAAGCAGCAACTTACAACCACAGAGCTCTGCACCAGAGCACTGTAATCAGGATGTGGAGTGATGAGAGGTGTTGAGAGTCAGTCACACAGACCACTCTTCTGGGAGGGTTAATGAGGGTGCTCAGTGATGTTAAGAGGTGATCACACCGAGACCTCTGATCTGGAGGAGAAAAGGGGGAGGAAGATGAGTGAGGAGGGAGCAATGAGTACTGGTCAGGCTGCTCTCTGTCTGCCTGCCCACCTGGGAAAGAAATGAGGTACGAGGGCAGGGGGAGTTTGAGAGGTAACGGGAGAAAGAGCAGTACTGTGCTTGCCAGAGCAATGTGAAAGAGGGGTATAGAGGATTATGAAAGAGATGAGAATCTGTGAAAAACCTCCACTCAGTTAAGATGCACTTACAGACAGCTGTCATTAGCTGAGGATGCCATGATGCCTCAGAGCCACTCTGGGTCTCACTGATCACTGAGTGTTCAAACACTGATGACTATGTATGTACTCAGTCCCTGTCATCTACAGACAATGTTAGTCTGCGCTGTGAGAATTACCCAAAACCAGATGTTCCTGCGGAGGAAACCAGCCCCACAGGACCAGATTACTAGCATTAGTCTCTATATGCGTTCTATGGACCTGTTTAGCAAAAATAGTAACTTTTTAAATCCTTAAGCATCCATTTATGCTGCGATTTGTGATCCTGCACTGCCACCTAGTGGTGACAATAACACACTACTCAGATGAACAAGGAATGCCCCAATTTTAATGCTTGGGATAAACAAAATATGCCAAACCTTTCAAATCAGAGTACTATATTTGGGGCAGCAAACAGCCATGGGGTTTTATACTTCTCAAGACTCAGAACATGAATGGCATTTGGCTGCTTCAAGTTTCTGAAACATTCAGCAGCCAGCTCAGATGATTTAGGCATAAGAGGAATATCTTTTAATTAGAACAGTTAAGACCTAGAAGTCTTTCGTTGTCTATCAAGTTAACTCAAACACAACAAAGAGCTTTGATTCAAAATATGAAAAAGCAATCCAATAAAAAAGGAAACCAAGAACATCATACTTTTCCATTTTCTTTATTTAACAAAGTTTCCACTGTTGTAGCTTCTCTTTTAGAACGTCCTGGAAAGAAAAAAAAAGTATTGGTCAGACCTGGTGTGTAACAAACCTCATATATACACACACATACACCTGACACGCGTACACAAGAGACCTCATCCTTACACACTGGACAGCAAGTCTCTGAAAGACCAGTCTCTCTGAACTGCTGTTGCAACACTGAGATGGAAAGGGTAATATCTTGGGGGAGTGATCAATCAAAACAGAACTACCCTACAGTACCAACAGAGGGGAAAGCTTGTTCGTCCATATTGTGGGGGTGGGGGGCACATTTGCAAGTGTAGGGTATTTGTCTATACCGTTACCAGTTCAATTCCTCTTCAACAAACCAAGTTCCTCTCAGAAGATTATAAACACAGCCATGAATACTCATTTAAGTGGTTCTTACTTTGACACGATGCTGTCAGTCTTAGCCAGCCTCAGGAGAGAGTCATCAGCCTCGCCCTGTTAAAGACAGAACCACCAATCAAAAAGCCGCTGCTATGAATGAATGATTACCCTTTCAGGTCTTTGTTAGTTCATTCATTACTGATCATGTACACTGAGGTGATTGAGTGAAGGTGATTTTCAGGCATGCTACACAGCAGCACATTGCTATACTGGTGAGGCTGGGTGAGGTGTCTGAAACAGAATGCAAGATCTGGTATTGAACCTACCATTCTACGGATGGCACCACAGATAGCGTAGGTCTTGAACTGACCGTTGAAGCGACCGGTTGCCTTGTCAACCTGAAAAAGCAGGATTAATAAATATCTATAAAATGTGTAAGAGTTTAGGACAGTTATTGAGTAGCTTACTTTGTGCCACACAACCTCTTAATAAATTCCAATCAGAGTAAATCATGGTTCCATGCAGGTAGACTGCGTTTCACAGCCTCTTACAGACAGGGGGATCACAGAAAGGTATCATTTGGCCACTGACCTCAGCTATGTTGATCTGGATGGAGGCATGGTCCTTGGCTCCAATGATCCTGTTGCTAGCAGAGCTGCGTATCACGGGACATATAGGATGTTATTATAACTACCTGTTGTAAAATACTATTAGACAACATGTGTAATACACCGTCACGTCAAATTGCATGTTTGCACAGTGGACTACATGTTTTACTGTCGTAAACCGGCTAAAGAACCATCTACTCACCATTTACGTGGGACGTAAAGGTCTACGAATTCACCAGCGTCGTTCTGCATTTTGTATGGTTGGAGGGATGATCGCCGAAGGGGATCTGGAAATTACGGGGGAACAAACATGAAATCAGCAGGAGTTGTTGACTGTCTACAAATTGTTGATTTGCGAACACAAGTGTTTAAGTCCTAGCTAGTTAGCGGGCATTAAGGGTGCATAGCATGTCGTATACACTCTGTCCGCATGTGGCAGGCTCAGGTACAGTAGCGTCATGTGTTCTAGCGTTTAGAAGCCAATATATCGTTTGAATTGGGGATATTCCAAGCTATATTTTTAATTGACTAGTTTATTTTGATACTGTATAAGGAAACTGAGGTTGAATTGACCAAATTCCAACAGCTTTTGCATTTACAAAACAGCGAAAATATCTTGCCTACCGTTCGTGACAAATGGCCGACAAGAAAGGAAGTGTGGTGACCAACCCGGAAGTTAAAATATCTGACACAACAACTACTTCCTGCGAAAAACCTTTTTAGTTTTTGTATATTTTTAAAACATATTTACATTCTATTAAGACAGACCAACGAAACATGGTAAAAATGTTTTAGAAAAAACAGGCGATTATAAAGAAAAGGTATCTAAATAATAAATAAATAAAAGTTACAGTGAGCGAGTCATGTCAAAGGAAGTAGAAACACAGCACGCCCAATCTTGGATCTCGGTAAAAGTAACGTTGAGAACTGTCGTTTGAAAGAACATATCGGCATATTGGTTATGGATTCGGCTAAATCTGGACAACCAATCAAGCAAAATCATAATACATCAAATAATAATTTCTTGGTTTTAAGGAGTTTTGTTTAGATGTGGTTTTAGGTGTTGTCAACTTAATATAAAGCAAAGCAGTAGACTAACGAGGCTATGCAGGAAAAACTGCATGATTGGCAGCCGATCGGTTAGCAATGAAATTATGTCCAGCCCGACACTCAGACGGAGGAATGCCCTTTTTACTGTCAAGATTCATTAATGCTCATGCTGTCGGGTCTACCATAGAAAGAAACTAAAGAACGCGTTATACATAGTGTAACCACATCATAATTGTGCACACGGTGTTTTCCATCGGGATCAATAAAGCGTATTGATTTTAAGAGCATTTATGAATGTATATGAATCTGCCCATGGCCTGTTGTTCCAGCTCCACTATATTGCAGACATGTTTCCATGATATGTAGCCTACACAAGAGGGGCCGCAGCTGATAGACAAAAAGCAGGACCTAGTAGGCTACATGAGCTGTTAAGAATTTATAGCCTCGTCTCTGTACTGTCTGCCGGTCTGTCAAGGGGCAGGGGACACTTCAAAACAGCACTATAAACATTAATGGTTGTGCTTTATTTGGTTTAGTGCTTTATAAAACATGTTTTATCTTTACTAATTTATTTCCTGCTTTTAATGCGTTTATTGTCTTTTCAAAATGTTATGCAAAACACTGAATTATATGAAAAAACTTTAACATGAATACAATTTGATTTGATGCCATTCGTCCATGACAACCACTTGTTTTTGCATGTCTGATTAGGTAACATTTTTTTCAAGAAAACACATTGACAGAATGGAGCCATGGATATCGGGACGGTTATGGTACAAAGGCTCAGGACAAGAAGTGGGGTAGGCTACCTGTAGTTTGATAGTAGGCCAGATGATTATCAACATACTTATGAAAGGTATATCCATTGGATAGGGTTTTCTTTTGTTACAATGACAAATTACAAAAGCATGCGCCAACAAACATTGTTTTACATGATCGGTAGAATACAATACCTTAAAAAAAGGCAAATCCTTTTGATTGACACTCTACTCATATTACTGTGGAACTACCACCACAAGGTTTACAGGCAATTAATATTGAATGACACTAAGCTTAGAGGTGAGGTGGGTGTGGAATTCATATCCTTGAGTAGTAGGCCTATATCTTGTGAAGGTATTGTTGCAAGATTCAATCTAGTATTAACAGCTGTTGCCAAGGTACCAATTTCCCAGGCAACCACTGGTTGTTTACACTTTCCTATTGAGTTTGTACAGCATTTACCAGACTAGCTGTCTACTAAACTGCTAGGGACGGGCAACTTTTAAGATGATATTAACTAACTGACTAAAAACTGTAGGTTGTCTTAACTGCTTGTGCCTTTAATTTTTCTTTTTTGGACTACATGGAAATGTCCATTAGCAGAAGAAAAAAAATCTTGAGTAATTTTTTGGATGTGGGCTTAATGCTTAGCTAAAGGTGAAAGCAAATCTCCCCAGTTCTGTAGACAGTAATGTGCAGCAGATCCAGTGACTAGTAAGGTCGAAGCCACTTCTTGTTTAAGTCTAAACCACGTCTCATACAGCAGCAAGGCATTGGAATTTTTTTCTTTTGTGATCATTTGTAATTACTTTTAAAGTAGACTTTTAATTTGACATACTTTCGCAGTACAGTGGACAAAGGTTAGTTTTCTTTCACACTCCAGTTAATCTTAAGTGCCATTGGAGTCACTTTTCACATGGACTCAACAAACTTATTCCTCCGTTTTTGACCAGAAGTCACATGGTTTGAGGGTGGGTGCAGTTTCCTGGTGACAGTGTCCAATGACAAAAATCCCTGTTCTGGTCCCATTTTCTGGGTCAGCGGTGAGTGATGTCATCTGAGAACTTGGACGAGGCCAGTCCTCGGGGCGAGCTGGAGGTGAGAGGGCAACAGCCAGAGCACAAGGAGCGGGCGTGTGGAAACACCCAGCCCAGCGACAAACAGAGCCAGGAGGGATCTCAGGAGGACCTGAGAGAAGAAAGTGGGTCCTCAGCCCATAGGGAAACACAGGAAGTGACATCAGACCGGCAGGTTCAGGAGGAGGACAGGAGGACATGTCCTGAGGAGACACAGGAGAGGTCTGTGAGAAGTCCAGAGCAAGAGACAGAGAACCAGGATGGAGGGCCAGGTGTGTGTGGGGAAAGGTGGGATGCCATTTTGGATTTTAAAGTCATAATTTAGGATAAACTGTTGACACTGTACCAACAGTTTAGCACTTATTTTACACAATTATCACAAAGAGAAGTTACCATTGACCTCTCAAAATTTGAATTTCGTAGACTACTCATTTCCTAATGAATGATACCTAGTTTTACTTTAAGGGTAGAATGGTTAGCATCAGAGATCACTGAAGTCTTTATATTATAAAGACTTCAGTGATCTCTGAGATTCTTGTCAGGCTCAAGCACAAAAATAACCAAACTGAGTAGAAATGAGTATGTCTGCCTGTGTTATGTGCACGTGAATTTGCTTGGGGATGTGCGTGTGTGCACGCATGCATCTGTGCCTATATCTGTATGTACGGGTGTGTGTGTGTGAGCAGGTGTGTGTCTGGAGGAACGCTGCCCCAGCGCCGGCAAGCTAGGGGTCTCTGCCAGGGGAGTGGTGCCACTGTCGTATCCAGAGAGAGAGAGGGAGAGGCGGGTAGAGGAGCCCAGAGGACATGGGCCTTTTTACTTCTTTGGAGGAGCAAATGGAGCTGCTATGTGTGTAACAAAATAATTTTTAAGAAGGAAAATACAACTATATTGAGTGTGCTTGTTTTCCTGAATCCCTCTTTATGATAGCTGTTTTTATTATGATTTCCAACACATTCCTGTCCCACATTCATGTTTTACAATAAGTGTTAGGCCTACCTATTGTTGATTGGGGATTGTTCATTAGATAAATACATTTCTGCAGAGTGACATCTTACTGTGAGAGCAAAGGATGGCAGCGGATCTCTGACAAGCACAGAGAGGACTTTAAACTCAAGTGGTGTGAGACCAAATCAGTAGCCACCTACTACAACTTCAGAGAGGGTGAGCTGCTTTTTGCTTTACTAAAACAAGTAGGACCTAGGGATAACTGCTTTTACAAATATTTGGATCTGTGCCATACCATAAATACTGTATCTCTAATGATCCCCTGGGTGTCTGAAAGTGTCTGCAAAATTCTGAAATGCAAAAACCTAAAACCAAATGTACGACCACAGATTGAATCGTGTTGCTTGTGTCCAGGTGAACAGCTCATCTACCAGATCCCCAACAACAAGGTTCTGACCACTAAGATCGGTCTGCTGAACAGCCTGAGAGAGTACGATCGCGTGAGCAGCAAGGTCAACCACGGACGAGGACTCAGGTGAGACAACACTGCAGTCACACCACTGTTCTAGACTAGAACATACTAGTACTGGACTAGGGCATCTAGTACTAGACATTCTAGTATAGAGACTGAACGTATAAGAGACTCTTGGCACAAGGGCATAATTGGCATAATGGTGGGCGATGCAGGACTGGACTCCTAAACCGCAGTTCAGGCGTCACATTACCCTGACCACAGCACTGTCTCTTTGTGATCTGCAGGAGATTAAAAATGGAGGAGTTTTTCCCCGCCACCTTCCGTATGGATGTGAGGGATGAGAGAGAAGCTTTCTTTTCTCAGCAGGAAGGTAAAAAATGTCTACACTTCAACTGCTATATTGATACCATGTACCATATCCATGCCATATTATATCACTATAAATCTAGCACCACAAAATATTAATTCAACTTTATGGCTGAGAAAGACATGGGTAAAAATACCACACAAAGACAGTATCGTAGTTGAATGTTTTTTCCAATCATTCTCAAATGTTGGAAAACAATGTACTGGAGAGGCCTCCACGACCCAGTGTTACTATAGAAACCAGCCAGCAGAGGGCAGGGTAGAGACATCCATTAATACTCAGCCACAATCCTCTTCAACTGAATACAGTGGACTGCATTTCATTGAGGCTACCATTTTACTGGTACCTTTGAGATCTTATTGAGAACATGTCAACAAATACACAAACAAACAAACAAACAAACAAATGTCGCTCTTTAAGAAGGGTTATCAATGGATTTATTTTTTGATTGTTTTCTCTGCAGCGCCCTGAGATTGCCTAGACAATGAAGGTCCTACCATAAATAAAGTACATTCATAAAGCTATTATTAACAAATGAAAAGATGACGCCACTTGTTTCCTACTACTGTATGACGACGGGGTCTGTCAAACCCTTCAAGACATGACACTACAGAACACGACACACGTGTAAAGTGTGTTTGACTGCAATACATCGACTGTCTCTGTTTTGTTTGTAGGTGTGCATGGGGAAGACATCAGCATGTGGATATGTAAGCCCACCGGCCTTAACCAGGGCAGGGGCATATTCCTCTTGCAAAGCCGGGAGGACATCTCTGCCTTCAGACTAAAGCTGCAGAGCAACGCAGAAAGCCAGTGCAATAAGAAGATACCTGTCCGTGTGCCTCAGGCACGCATTGTGCAACGGTGGGTTGACTCGTATCTTCAGAACGCAACTCTATGACACACTGAAAATTCTCTGCATATTGATGTGATCACTGGACAATCGACTTTACCGGTTATATATTTAATCATGACTGGCGATTGTCTCGGTCAGGTTACACAGTTATGGATTATGATGTTGATGGACAGAGAAACCTGTCTATTTGCCCTCAGGTATGTCACAAACCCCTTACTCTTAAAGGGGAGGAAATTTGATGTGCGCTCCTACTTCCTGATTGCCTGTACCAGACCATACATGGTGTTCTTTCGCCACGGCTACGTACGATTGACCTGTGAACTTTATGACCCCAACTCCAATAACCTCTCAGCACACTTGACGAATCAGGTAGATCAGTAGGTTATGGTCAGCATGGTTGATGAAGTCACGTTATTTTGTGTCATGGTCGGCCAGTCTCTTACTATTTTTTGAATCTGGCTTGTCAGCAGAGACATCTTCACAGGACATCATTTCAAAATAGATCTAAAACTGGGTCATAAATCCTGTTTCTGACCAGTCTTAAAATTATGGCCCTGATTCTATTTACCAGTGCAACCCAAATGTTGGTCAAGCGGAATGTACTTGATCTAAATACAACTTGAAAAACAGGCCTCTAATGACAAAGTATTTTAATTCATATCCCAGTGACTTCAATTTGCGATCACATTGTAGTTATTTTCCCCCAATGTTCCCAATTTATAACTGCCTTACATTTCACATGTAGTACAGTGCATTGTTTCATTAATGTATTACAAAGGATAAACCAGACACTTGTTAAGATAACTCTAACGTCGAAATATGAATAAAAGGAAGTACTTCTTGCCCTCAATTTCCAAGTTTCTCATCTCCCCTCTGTCTGTGTGTGTTGGTCCTCCGGCTGCAGTACATGCAGAAGAAGAACCCTCTCTACAGTGTTCTGAAGGAGGAGACGGTGTGGTCCATGGAGAGGTTCAACACGTACGTCAACGAGAAGTTCAAGGACACCAAGGGCCTGCCTGACGACTGGGTGCTGGGTGTCTTCACTGTGAGTGATGCTGACAGTTCTTGACATGTCTCAAGGACAGCATGAATGCAGGACTAAAATGTCCTCTTGACTTGAGTCACATTTTGTCTCAGGAGACTTTGACTCTGGGAAGAGGCAACTCGTCTGTCTGTCCATCTGTCTGTTTTTCTGCATTTTCCTTTTTTCAGAAGCGAATGCAACAGATCATGATCCAGTGCTTCTTTGCTGTTAAAGCCAAGCTGGAACGAAAGCTGGGCTACTTTGACCTGATTGGCTGCGACTTCATGGTCGACGAGGACTTCAAGGTGAATGAAACTCCTCAGAGACGTTTCCTGTTAAGTACACACATTGTACATGTCTGTGAGTGGGACAGTAAAATAGCAGCCAGCTTGGTGCTAACAGTACAGGTCACCCTCTGCTCCATGCCAGGTGTGGCTGTTGGAGATGAACTGTAACCCAGCTCTTCACACTAACTGTGAGGTCCTGAAGGAGGTGGTGCCCAGCACTGTCGTGGAGACTCTGGGTGAGTTGATGACCAGCACATGAATGTCCTTGGTTTGGTTCATTAAACACTTTGCAGCTATAATGATTACAGATTTAGGTACAGTAGGTAGTAGTAGGTTCAGTTGTACTATATGTTCTCCATTCCCTTTAATTCTGTCATGACATCTTCACCCATGAGTCCTAATCTCTGTATATGGATTGGTTAAAGATAGCTCATGTGTGACCTGCCCCCCTCCCTCCCCTCTCCAGACATGACCCTGGAGATCTTCAACAAGTGTCGTGGTGGGCTGAAGATTGTCCCATTGGCCAGTCAGAAGAATTTCATTCTCTTGTACGATGGCGAGACTCCTCCTCTTCCTGCCGTGACTCGTCCGATCAAACCGTCCGGGTTGACCAGGAGGCTGGAGAGCGTTCCGCAACAAAAACCCGTCAACAAAACTCCCACAGGTGAACCTCTTGTGAGTCAGAGGTCGTGGCGAGGGGTGAACAAGATGCAGGATCCTCCCGCGACCGTTTCTCACGCCCAGCCCATCACCGACAGCTCCTCAACACTTGTTGTTGCAACAGCTGCAGTCGTCTCCTCCTCCACAGCCTCCTCCTCCACGGCCTCCTCCTCCACGGCCTCCTCCTCCACAGCCTCCTCCTCCACGGCCTCCTCCTCCACGGCCTCCTCCTCCACAGCCTCCTCCTCCACAGCCTCCTCCTCCACAGCCTCCTCCCGGACGTCTTCCACCACAAACGTGGTCCTCAGACCCCACCCCTCCCCGAAAGCCTCCGAGGCCCCCAGATCCGCCCCTCGCCCCCAGAAGCCCGCACACGCCCGCGTGGAGCTCCCGCTTCGCAAATGCACCTGGCTGGGTCGCGCCGGGAGCCCAAAGAGACTCCACGGAGCCCCGGAGCTCCGGAGCATGAAGAGCATGATCACCTCTCTCTCCACGTCGGCGCTGAGCGACGCCTCCGGCCGGTCTCTCCGCCGCGTGGGGGTCATCAAGGCCCGTCCGGGGTCCGACCTGGGACAGGCCTTGTCCTGCGCCATCAAACCCACCCGGCTCCGCCTGGCCCCGCCCGGGCCGGGACAGCCTGTGTGGACTGTGGACAGTGTGGAAAAAAAGAAGGAGGAAGAGGAGCCCTTGAGGACAAACAGAGCCTCAGCCAAGTCATGACGCAGTGAAGCGCGAGGCTGTTCTGTGTCATACAGACTGTGCTCTGCCAAGATGGGTCAAGTAGAACCGTGTGGACAGCTGATGTATTTTCAGTTTTTTGGCAAAATATCAGTGTGTCTATGTCATTGCAAAGAGAAGTACTGTGCTTGATCATGTCTCATATAGGAATAAAATGTGTTTATTCCTGTCTTGTTCTAACCCTTTTTGTACAGTACATCTCATGCCAGCCATGGGTGGAAAAACTGTGTGTTTCAGGCTGTCATTGTTTGTCTTGACGATGCTATATATACACAAACAGTTCTGTGCATTTACCTTCTGACACAATGGTACGATCGAAATTTACAGGAAGAACAAAAGGACCTATTGTGGTTTGTTGTTTTGACTGCAACTCTGTATCTCCTAGTTGTGTAACACCTAATTATCTAGTCTGTGTGCCTATACTTAGACTCAGCAAACGCACACAAGGATGTTTTTGTTTTTTTATAGGGTCAGCTTGATGTCATGTTGCACAATAGGTGTGTAATTGTTTGCCTCATCTACATCATTCTCCAGAAGACAACAGAGCTCATCAGAAGCATTCCAGTTGGTTTCTGACCATGCTGAACGTGAGCCCAAGAAGGGAACGGGTGTTCCTTTCGACTAAGACGCTGAGCACATGGTTCCGTTTCAGCAGACAGGGTTAACGGAGGAGGCACTCTACACATAGCACTCAGTACCAGACCTGACTCTCACCAGCCACTGAGGAAGTCCTCGTCAGACTGCAGACTTAACAGGAAGGAAGGACAAAATGCACTTTGCGTTACCACAGGCTTCCCTCTGCATCGCGTGTGACTTCTACATTCTACCTTCGGCTCCACTGCAGACAGTCCGGCTTGTGTAGTTTTAATTGAATATCTGATTTTCTTGGGGTTGAAAAAGAGCTTAGCAGACTTAGTAAGGCCCCCGCCACCCCTCCACCCCTCCACCCCGCCTCAACCTTCATATCCTCTTTCCTTGGTAACAACCCCCCCCCCTTCAAGTCACTACTTCTCTTTAGTCTTCTGGTGCGGCAGGAGTGGTAAGGATGAGCGCAGGGGCAGATGGGACTCAGTGTGCGGACTGAGGGCTGAGGGAGAAGGCGTGCGGCTCTGTCTGGACTGTGGCTGAGACCCTCTCCAGTCATGGGATGCTGCAGTGTGACCCAGAGGAATTCTGGGATTGACGAGGTGGGCCCTGATGAGATCGAGCTGCTGGAGCTGTCGGGAGATCATTCTGGGTAAGGGGGTTTTCTGTTCATGATTCTGCACACCTTGTAACTTGAATGTTATACACAAATTCCTTGTCCCTTATGATCAGCAGTGATTATCAGGAAGACTTATAGCGTTGACAAACTCTCTGGTTAGTTTTTCCCAAAACAGTCAAAATGTTAACAATATGATTGGAGTTCTGTCAAACATCCAGACATGAAGACATCCAGACTTTGAAATCAGCTCCATGTTTAGCATTTTAACCATGACTGGCTGTACTCTTAACTTTGAACAGTTTGACAGTTCCAACAATGAGAGTTGGATTTGTTTATGTTGTTGTTAATTGTTGAATGATGTCGTATCGTTGTCGTGTACGAGCGAGGACATGCTTACCTGTATGGAATGTGATCAGTTGATTGATGAATCTGGAAGATAGCAGTTTCACAGTTCCTGTCGGTGAAGGATAGGAAACAGAGCAGGCTTTGACAGGATGTGCTAGATTCAACCTCGCCCTGATCTGGTTAAAACTGGTCAAATTTGACTGTCTGATCTTTTTTAAGTATTTGTATGTAAAGTTATAGAGGGTATCATATTTGAGTGTAAAGTTATCGGTCTGTCAATCAGATGTTCCACCACAGGCCCAATACAGACAGAATCAGACAGATTTCCTGTACCTGCGCAACGATTGTAGAGGATAGTAACACAATCTGCATTTGCGATCTTGTAAATGTGTTTTTTGTTGTTGTTTGATACAGTTTTATGTCTCTGAAACCATGAAACCATCCCAGTTTGGAAACATGTTGAACTGGCTGCTCGAGGTCCAAAAACAAGCCGTGGCGGGAAAGACAGCTTGACTCGTGAGGTCGTGAACACAATGACGCAGCAATAATGTGATTAGCGGTGGTTGATACTGTCACAATAATTAAAGGACAATAGCCCTGCATCTAAGCGTCTGCCGAGACCGCAGCCTGACGTGGGCCTGGGTCTGGCTGGGCCCCTCGGTGGAGGAGGGGGGATTATTACAAGAGCAAGACACACAGGGAGCTAACAGACTGCATGTGTCCAAACTGTGAGATGCCCAGGGGATTAGCTACAAGCAACACACACACGCGTGTGCATGCACATACACAGACACTTGGACGCACACACATGAACATGTGCATGTTCATACATGCACACACACACACGCACACACACACACACAAAGACACGTAAACACAAAGATTAAATAGCTTGTCACACTTCTGTGGTCGTGTCTTATGAATAAACACACAAACACATCTCAATTTGCGGTCAAATTAAGTATTTATACAAAGCCACCAACATGCACTAAGGCACTAGGATTGAGGAAATAGCTGCAAGTGCAGCATCAGTTATGGCTGCACCTGATGAGCACAGTCAAGAGGCGTCAGATGGCTGTGTCTGCCCATCAGACCCAAAGTAATCTGCTTATGTCTGGTGGGGTGGAAGGGTGGGGTGTGGTGGGGAGGGGTGGGGTAGGGAGTAGGCTAGAGGTGGAAATTGGGAAAGGGAACAGACAGTGTTATTGACAACAACATGGTCAAAATTTGAACTGCAAATGTGCTTTTGCTGTCAGGAAAATTCCTGAATGTGTACAGTAGCTTTGTTAAAGGTACACAGGTCACATGATACTATTCCTACTGTGTTTATTACTATTGTGTAACATTGTTTCAGGATATGGAGTTTAGGAGAGACCAGGCTGCAGCTCTCTGTGAGGAACGACCAAGACAAGCCACTTCCTCCCAGACCATCAGTACGACACCTCGAACCGGAGGTTAGTGGACAGAAGAGGTGTGAGTGTTTGTTTGTTTAAGGGTGTGTTTATGCATGTTTATGTGTGTATGTGTGAGTGTGTCATTGCTGTAGGAAACAGAGACACAGGCCGTTTGACAGAACAGTTTGTATGAAGAAATGCTGTGAAAAACATTGCAATATTTCCTCTTTGTACAGTCATTAGTCAGAGCTCAGCTAACAGTATTAACAGATTAAATGAATCATGGTCCACACCACATACACTATTTCCACATCACAGGTGATATAATTTTTAGTTCCTGCTTGTGAAACCAGAGATAGGACTAAAGGACTTACTTAAAAACTAAGATGAAAAGTGGGACCTAAAACCATGAAACCGAGACTAAAATGACTGGAAGGGAGGATCGGAAGCAACAAATAAAGTTGTAATCGAGTTTTACCGGTTCTATGGTCCAGTTCTCTGTCGTGAATGTTTCCCCCCTCTCCCTAGGTGGTGCTGTGGGGCAGCTGCAGAGATGAGCTGCATCACATGATCTACTCCCAGCCAATCAGGGACTGGGAAGGCCAGCCTGCTCACATGTATGGAGAGATAGTCCACTCATCCCTGGTGTCTCTGCTGAACAGCTACACACAGGTACCATCTGCTAAGGTTACCTTTTATAAGGTGACTTCCATTGTTGTATCGTGGCAGCTGTGCCTCTGATGTCCCTGCGCATCAATGTCAGAAACGTTATTTGTGGATTGACCGGACATTTTGTGCTACTGTACATTGCATTACGAAAACATGCAGTTGGCATCCACCATGAAGATACTGTATAGATATGATCATGAGTTGCTGTAACACACACCAAAAACAGTGGAAACTAACCCGGGTTACTTCCCTGTTCAGTGCGTATCTGATGTCTGGGTACACTTTACTTATCGTCTGTGTGTGTGTGTGTGTGTGTGTGTGTGTGTGTGTGCATGTGTCTGGGTGTGTGTGTTTTCCACAGGAGATGACTGAACATTATCTAGTGCTGTTCTCCTTCCACTTGTTGATCCTGTCTCTGGATCATTCTCGACATGACTTCATCTACGGAGGCATGTTACCTCTGTCTGGACTCTCCTCGCAAGTCCTCTCCCTGGACCACAACACCTCAAACTCCTACGTGTTCCAAATCAGTGGTGAGCCCCACGACTCAACACAATCACACACAGCAGAAGAGAACCAAATTGTTTCAAACTGACATTTCCCCCTCTTGTCATCGTCCCACCAGGTCCAATGCTGGACTCTAAAGTCTTTCTGTGTACCAGCGCTGCAGAGCTGAACAAGTGGATGGAGCACCTGGAGGATAGGAGATACAAGGCTGTGTCACAGCCTCTAAGCCCCTCACACTGTGCCCTGTCCTACCTGGTAAGGTGTTCACCTGAGTGGGGCGTTTAAGGTTGTGATTCAGAGAGAGGTGTACATGACAGTCAAGGATGTCAAATCGATATAAATCTGCGCTTTAGTTACCCTGCGACGAAACCTGGAAGAAGGACGAGCTGAGAATGTATCTGCTCCAGGCTCCGATCTGGGAGTGGGAAGGTTCTCCTATACAACACATGGGCCCACCAGGATACCTGTCTCTTGTCCACATCATTAACACAGACAGACAGGTGAGACAACACATGCTTCCAGGAGCCATCGGCTCTCAGTATTTCAGTTATTTACCAAAGTTAACTTAAACCTAAAAAGCAATAAATGGATTGTTTGTTGCAGGGACTTCAAGAAAGACTCATGGTACTCTTTCCTCAAGACCTTCTTCTGCTGTCAGTTGATAACAAGCGTCTCAATATAACTTACGAGGTAGGCTACTGTTAAATATATGTAACATGATGTGGAAACACTGGGTTCATGGTTTCACAATAACCCTTTTGAATCTAAGTTTCCCAGGTTTTCCTTGTGTCAAAACAAAGTAGTAAGTTTCACATGCGGTCCAGCAAATAATGGGAATTGTGTGATTGAAGACACTTTCATTCTTACACCACAATGGAGATGTGTGCAAGTTGAGTGTGATAAGTACAGACGTAATCAAATCTACTTTAATAGTTGTTAAACAAGCATATTGTTTAACAAAAACACATCAATCAGAAGATTAATGGAGGTTGTCATCCATTTTGGCAGGGTTCGAATTACGGGGGGGGCTTGACCCCCCTATTTAAGACTTGGACCCCCCAAAAGAGATTAAAAAACAGGTCGGGGGGGGGGGGGGGGGTCGATACACACCCTGGAGAAGAAGTTGACCCCCCCGATTGTCATTTTTATAATTTTCACTCAGCATTTTGGTTTGCGTGGTTAGTAGAGTGGGAACAAAGCACTGAGGAAAAGAGAACATGCCTGTCTCAAGCTAACACTGCTAGCACTGTTACTAAACATGCCTGTCTCAAGCTAACACTGTTAGCACTGTTACTAAACATGCCTGTCTCAAGCTAACACTGTTATCACTGTTACTAAACATGCCTGTCTCAAGCTAACACTGTTAGCACTGTTACTAAACATGCCTGTCTCAAGCTAACACTGTTATCACTGTTACTAAACATGCCTGTCTCAAGCTAACACTGTTAGCACTGTTACTAAACATGCCTGTCTCAAGCTAACACTGTTAGCACTGTTACTAAACATGCCTGTCTCAAGCTAACACTGTTAGCACTGTTACTAAACATGCCTGTCTCAAGCTAACACTGTTAGCACTGTTACTAAACATGCCTGTCTCAAGCCAACACTGCTCGCACTGTTACTAAACATGCCTGTCTCAAGCCAACACTGCTCGCACTGTTACTAAACATGCCTGTCTCAAGCCAACACTGCTCGCACTGTTACTAAACATGCCTGTCTCAAGCCAACACTGCTCGCACTGTTACTAAACATGCCTGTCTCAAGCCAACACTGCTCGCACTGTTACTAAACATGCCTGTCTCAAGCCAACACTGCTCGCACTGTTACCAAAGCTCTACTTTCATTTGGCTTTAGGGTAGATTACCTCGGAAAACCATCAAAGCCGTAGAGAGGTCCGCCTTGCCAGGGAGACTACAATTTGAGTTGACAGGTAACCTGTTCATACATTTTGTGCTGTTCTTGTATGCGTCCATGTTTAATGTGACGATGTGTTAAATGTGCATCTGTTAACTGGCATGGTAATATGGTATGTGTGGTGCAGGTGATTTTATGGATCCCATGCAGGTATCCTGCACCTGTGCAGAAGACTACCAAGACTGGATGTTCCAGTTACAACAGGTATGGCCTTTGACCGTCGTGATGAACAGAAGCACAGAATAAATCTGTTTGTTATTAATAATCCAATCTGTCCTTTACAATACAGTATACAGATGATCAGAAACCTTGCTTATTCAAAATGGTAATTGAAGTGTCTGGTTTGTTTTTCTTCATAGCCGGAAAGTAATATTAAAGGTACCTCAAACCACACTGCTCCACCTCTCATACCACAGAAGAAGAGGAGCAGGAAGGAGTCCCAGGAACCAATGATCACATGACTGAACCACACACAGGACGATGTCATGTCTGAACCACACACAAACACACACACACACACCAGGACGATGTCATGCCTGAACCACACACACACCAGGACGATGTCATGCCTGAACCACACACTCACCAGGACGATGTCATGACTGAGACCCACACACACCAGGTTGAGAGCCTCAGACTTCTCGGTGAGGCTTCTGTCTCAGTGGTCCTGGTGGAACCATGTGTGGATGGTGTTATGTACATATGCAATCTGTATTTGTAGAGGTACTTCAAAAAGAAGAGGTTGCTGTGAAGCTGTAGACAGGATGTGTCATACAAGGGAAAGTATAATACTGAAAATATCACTACACGATTAACTGGAAGGTCTAATTAAAAAATTCAGAAAAATACAGTTGTCTTTTGTTAAATCTTTTCCTTTCTAATACAGATTGAATAAAATAATTTTCATAAACGAATATTTGTACGGCCATGGCCACAAATGGTTAAGTACACTATCAAAATCTTCCAAGCTGGCATTCACAACACAGTTGGAAGTATTTGCATTTATTTGAAGGGTTAGACATGTACATTATTGTGCTTACATCCAGTTAAACACCCAGGCCCAGTTTCCCAGATATGGATTAACCCTCGTCCTAGACCAACATCTTTTTCAATGGAGATCTTAATTGAATATTTCTCTTACTTTAGGACTAGTCTTAATCCATGTCTGGGAAACTAGGCCCCAGTGTATTGCCTCCCTCAGCCTTCAGCTATCCACATTGTTCATCCACTGTCAGTTTATTAAAGGTTTATTTTAAAGAATATAGAATATTTTTGGCGGACCTTGGCTTATATAAATTACAATTCAATATAGTGAATTAAGTGTTATACTATTCATTTCAACAGGTAAGTACATCTACAATATGAAATTTACATCATTATATCTCCATAGAGAATAACCAGCTATAGGAGCTTCAACAGGAAGGACTTAAATTAGTACTACAACTCAGTAATACAACAAAAAATATGTCGAAGAACAGTAAATGTGCCACTGGAATTGTGAACATCTGTGTAGATGGTAGTGGTTGGTCAATGGTGCAAGCCTTTGCACAGAACAGTAATTCAATGGGTAAATCAAATCATACACTTTCAAGATTTGGTCTCTAATAACATTGGCGTGATGCTGTGGTGTTGTATGCAGTCATAGCAAGCATGAAAGAAAACGGCCGCTAACCAGCCCTATTGCTTACAGTCTGTTTAAGACGAGCCAGTATTTCGGTAAACACCTTGTTAGCACCTGCTGACACTAAATCAAAACTCCCACTTCCACCACTTATAAAACTTAATATCGTTTCAATGACATGAAGCAGTTCTAGAAAAATACTTGAGCTGGGTAACCGTGAACGTTTACAGTTTGACATTCTGAGTGTATATAGTGAATTAAAGGTGGCTGTTTAAAAGAGCTCATCCTCTAGCTTCTGGGTGACACACTTGACGCGGATGTTCTCGCGGAGGTTGCGGAGACGTGCGCTTCGACTCGTGATCTCCTCAACATAGGTTTTGGGGAACCAGCCCCGCTCTCCATCAGACAGGCGAATGCCCTCCACCCAGCCTGCGGATACAGGTTCAAATTATAACGCTCACTGTGACACCCTTAGCTCTGGCGTCCTGTATTATGTACGCATTTCAGGATGAGTAACAATAGGTCATATAGTTCGTCAGGATTGAATCTGAGTCTTACCGTCACTTGTAATTGTCTTTGCTTGAAGAATATCCGCTTTCTCCAACGTTAGCTCATCGTGCTCCTGGGCTTGGTAGCTCCTTATGCACTGAACTTGCGAAAGATCTGAGTCCATATCATACAAAAGACAGAAAACGTTATTTTCAAGACTTTAACTCAACATAATCCTTAGTGTTATTGTACAATAGTATCGTTGAGAACTGAAATGTAATGGTACATTTATGATAACTATTTATGCTAACTTCTAACACACCGTCGTTGATGCTGGCTTGTTCGATGTCCTCCAACGGATCAGATCGGAACATTGCTGTGATCCATCTCTGTTTCCCACTCCTGTGTGGACACGAAACAACACTGGTTGTGAAAGTTGTCAACTACAGCACTGGTCTATCACATAGATTGACACTGGGAATTAAAACGACGATGTAATTCGGGCGAGATGTATTCAGCGGGAACTGAATGTTAGTCAGCCGTCTCACTCTGTGTGGGCCTTGAGCAGGATCTGGTGTTTGAGCTGCTGGCCTTCACAAAGCTGGAGGTAAAATATGAACCCTGAGATGCCGTGAAGCTTCTGACCAAGGTCCTTCACTTTCAACTCCCCGATCTTCGCATGCACAAACACCATGAACTTCCAGGTGCTGCAAACACGGAGAGGACAGCAGGATTTACCACAGTTTACTGGGCTCACATTCAACCCATGCTGTATCCCGCACAACCTTTAGACTACACTTATTAAATAGTGTAAGACCTTCCAGTGTTCCCACAGAATTAGATTATATTTGTGGTGGAGCCAGACTATGGAAGCAAATCAGTGACATTGTGTTTTGAAAGGCATTAAATACTTAATTTTGAAATTTAAACACCAACGAATTTGTGGGTTTTGAATTCACCTCTTAAAAATGTAAATAGGAATTTAACATTTTTGATCCGAAAATTCAAGGTTCACAAATTCAGGTTGCTCAAATTAGAACGGTAAAATTCAGATAGTCAAAATTCAATAAAAAAAATTTAGCTTCAGAAATTCTAATTTAAACAAAATTCAGGATGCTCAAATTTGAATGGTGAAATTCGAGAGTGATGCTGGTGATGTAGGTAGGAAAGTGGTTCCTCCTTGTATATTACAGTCTGGCCAGTGGCCATTTATAAAGCAATACAGTGATGCTGGTGATGTAGGTATGTTACTGTGATCATTATGTATAACAAGTTTAATCTATACATCAGTCTTTTACACAGAGAACACAGGGGGAACAGATTTCCCTGGGGGCCAAAGAAAAGTGGTTCCCCACTTTTTTGGGATCTGAATTTCACCATTTGAATTTGAGCAACCTGAATTTCCGAACCTTGAATTTTGGGATCAGATTTTTCTTTACATTGAAATAAATTCATTTTAAATTTTAAAGAGGGGAATTCAAAACCAACAAATTCGGTGGTGTTTAAATGTCAATATTAAGTATACAATTTCTTAAAAAATTCAAAACATGATGTCACTGATTTGCTTCCATACTTAGCCCAAACCTAGCTCCTAGTATGATTTTGATTTTGAAAAAAAACTTCTGTACCTTTACTTAATTTAAGATTCGTATATGTTTAGTGTTTGCACCTCCCTGCCACAGTAAATTCTGTGTTTGTATAACATACATGGCGAATAAACCGAATTCTGATTCTGATGTGAGTGTAAATAGACACTTTTTTTTTGCGTGAATTTGAGCGCTAAATAGTTTTTGAGCTTTATGTAATAGAAGAATTACGTTGGACTCGTATTGTTATATTTGCCAAATGTATTTAACAATGTCAAAGCTCTCTCTTGGAAGTCGCTTTGGATAAAAGCGTCTGCTAAATGAATAAATGTAAATGTAACAACACTGTGATTTGTGGGCCATTCCCTTAGCTAAAGTCTGCCAAAAATGCGGACTAACGAAAAGGGTGCATAAAGGGCTCAAAATGTCTGCGAAAGAGCCGTCGCGCCCCTGACGATTTGACCGTGGGACAGCCCAAAACCCTCATAGATTTAGCGAGAAGTCCATGAGTCTGGACATTGGGATTGGGCCTAACCGTTCGTAAACTCCGTATTGATTCTCCGGCCGTCTTTTCGGAGGGAAAAAGCCATTCACTGCGTGAGAATCTACAAAAAAAAAATGTGTTTGGCAGGCCACACAAATATGTGAAACACTGCTTTCTCTTTTGATAATGCATTTATATGACTTTATAGACGATATTCGATTGATAGGTTCGAGTTAACCACTATAGGGCCTTAAGACAAATGCTCCCTCTAACTCACTATTCATTTTCTACTTTAGTGGTTCTAAGTACTCACTCTTTCCTCCTGGACAACAGAAGACAATCGTTGAACAAGTGCAGGTACACAGGTTTAGTGGGCAACTTGAACTTTGACCCGGAAATGCTCATAGTCTGTGTGTCCACCTCCAGCAGTTCACCATGCTTCACCAGCCAGCGAGACTGAGAGATCAGAGGGAAGATCTGGCGTAGAGAGAGAGAGAGTCAGAGAGAGAGAGAGAAGGCAGACATCGGGGGCAAATAGAGAGAGAGATTTGTGCCAGTCATTGTAGGGTGTATTTGTTTAGTCACTCATTGCAGATAACATTGTAAGTATTTTATATCCTTGACTTTTGTTATTGTGATTTAACATGGGACATTTAAGAGATTATACCAGGTTTATGTACCTTGCCCTCAAAGTTGATTTTCTTATTGAGGTGAATTAGCTCCTCCATCCTCTTCATTGACTGCACGCTGGAATTACATTCCTTTATGATCTATGAAAATACAATTACAGCATCTGTGTCACACATTTGACATTGAAAGAAAGACGGCCTTTGTTTATGCCTCTTCAAAGACAGCACCAGTGTTGTCCGCTGTTGGAGCTTGTGTCTATCTCTGAGCCTGTGTGAGCTTGTTGTTGGCAGGAACAGGGCTACCTTTTTCAGCTCATTAAAAGCCTTGGTGGCTGTGTCCTCATCGCGAGAGCCTGGCGTCGTCCTCTTCAGAATGTTCTAGAAAACAACCGTGGAACAAACTAAAACATCGAGACAAAACTGAAAAGCTCCTCGTCTTTCTGTCACACAGTGCTAATGTCAACTCTTGAACAGCAAAGAGTTTCTGTTAAGTCGTGTTCTTTTGGAAAGTCACTTGGTTGGAAAACCAAGTGTGTTGTCCGTTGCATGTCCCTTGCATGTAATCGGTCCTGTACCTCCACCAGCATCTTGAGCCGTGTTATCCGCTGAAAGGGGAGGATGAGGAAGGAGGTGAGAGGAAGACGCTGGCAGATGGGGTCTTCCTCCAAACGAGCCAGAATACCAGGGAAGCGTGCATTCTCCTGCCTGAGTGGAGAAGAGGTTGCCATTTAGGGGTTTCATTTTAGTCACACAAACCTCATCATTGCCGTTATTATCACATTCAGTTTGAAACAAGCAAGAGTGGAATGACAAGTGGAAAACACACGCAAAGTAAGACTTGCTCACAGCAGCCGCTGGTAGGTCTGTTCCTGGTAGGCCTGGTTGGTGACGTAGGGGAGGTAGACCCTGCGCAGGGCTGGACAGTGGGTGAACACAATGTCACACACGTCAAAACGCAATATGTCTTCCTCCAGCCTGTGCTCCAGGTCTTGCAGGAATCTAAACGTAAAAGAGAGATTCAGAGAGAGAGAGAGAGGGGGAAAGATTTAAACCGAGCTCAATAATTAGTGACAAAAGATGTGGTGTAGGTTTGTTTTCAAACGGGGGCACTTTCTTAATCAAAAGTGGGGGGGACAGATTTGCAGTTTTCAAAATATATATTCACGCATAACGAAACCTACGCCCCCGGACGCAAGATACATAATTAGATAGAAGTGAGACACGGGTAAGGAGACCGGGGGGGGGGGGGTAGAGAGGTCTGCATGTACCTCTCACTGACGTCCTTGACCTCAGGGAGCTTGGAGAAGAGCCACTGTCTGTCCTGCACCCCCAGACACTCCCCCAGCTCCTGGGACTGCATGAAGTGGTCCACAGCGATGGTCAGGCTGCGGATGTACGACGCCTCCGACGTCACCAGCTCAAACTTAGCCTGCCGCCATGAGGGACGTTGATAAACAAACAAACAAACAAACAAACAAAACAAAAACCTTGTTGGCATGAGTTTCAAACCTACAGAAGTGAGTGAGGAATGGGACGCTGTGCTGCGTTCAGGTTCACCTCCTGTAGCTTGCACTCCTCGTTGCTGAAGTTGTCCAGCTGGCCGCTGGTCCGGACGTCGGGGATGTCTTGCCACAGGGAGAAGGCGGAGCCGCGCGACGAGCGGAAGGAGCTGGACGGAGACAGATTGGACGGAGACGGGGTGTCACCTGACTCCTCCTCTCTCGGCCCCTCCTCCTCCGTGCCGGGCTCCGCCCCCTGCTGCCTCTGGATCTCTCTGTTGATGGCGACGTCGCTGTACTCCTGGTACAGAATGGCTGGGAGAGGCAGAGTATGTCAACGGAGAGAGGAGGAGAGGAACGAATGTAGGTTGAAAGGAAAAGGCTTCTTTAATCAAAGGCAAGAAGTAATTAAACTGTCTCAGGCTAATTAAACTTCCTCATGATATACACTATCGCCATGCCAGTCATGCAGAGTAACACCATAGTAACACTCACAGCTGGGAAGAAATCGCGACAGGCGGTTGGAACTGCTGAGAGTGGGAGGAGAGCACCAGTCCTCCTCCGCCGACTTCTTCCTCATGCTGCGGAGAACACGTACGATATGTTAACGTACGTCCGATGAAACACGGATTCCAATTGGAATGCGGGATACTCCGTCTCGATTGGCTGTTGATCACCTGAGTTTGGTGCTCCATCGATGCAGCGACATGTTGCTGTCTGTGGGGGGCAGAGGTGGGGCGGGTCCTACAGGGCTGTGGGGGGCGCTGTCACAGGAGCCCCCTGAGCAGCGGTGCCTGGAGGTGGACTTACCTGCAGAGCAGGAAGGCATCAGGTAAGGGGGAGAGAAGCAGAAAAAATAATTTAAAAAAATATTTAAAAAGCGTTTAATTTATTTATATAAATTCTGTTTTTGGTCGAGGCGATTTCTGCACAGGTCAGACAAAACGGCTAGCAGTAACCGTCGGTGATGGTGTTCCCTGAGACGGCTACTCACAGTCAGGGTTGGGGCTGAGACTGTTGGGATTCTGCCGCTCTCTGGAGGCCACGCGAGCCGAGAGGGACTTCCCAAGCTTCAGGGTGAAGGAGTTCTTCCTCTGGGACAGCTGCAGTCTGGAGATAAGCTCCGAGGCTGAGAACCGCCGCCGCTCGTGGTCTGTTGAGCGGGCACGAGTCGAGGAGCTCCCCCTGGTGGCGAGCGAGGTCTCTGCAGCTACGCAGTCCTCCCTGATCCCTGGTATGGAGTCTTCAGACAGCTGCAGTGGCTCTGTGGGTAACAGTAGAGTCTTTGGGAAGTTTGACGTTTGGTGGTCCACAGCCTCTGTTGACAAGGGACTCGTTGCCTCCTCCAGGAAAGTCCCGCCCTCTGGGTCCTCCTCCAGGAAGGACACAAAGGATCCTGGGAAAAGGTAGTCAGTGTCCAGGACGGGGCTGTTAAGAGACTCGTCGCTCGGGCTGTCTGGAGAGTACACTCGCATTTTACGCCCTGGAACAAGACATAAACAACACTATAGCAGAACTATAACTATAGTAACTTGGCTACTAGATGGAGTGCAAAATGTGTCCTAGCTCATTTGCTCACACTTTTTACTTGCTGACAAATTTGTAGGTAATTTGTACGTGTTGACATGAGATCCATGTCGCATGCTGATCGAGTCGAGTGTCGCTGTAGACTCTGCACTTACGGATGGACTTCTCTTTGAGGGAGCCCTGCGACACCCTTCTCTGGGGCTGACAGGTGTCTGGGCTCTGGAACCCTGGACCCTCTGGGGAGGGAGGGGAGCCAGGCAGCTGAGAGTCCCAGGAATCCCTGTCTCTGTACAGGGAGGACAGAGGGAGAGTCAGGGGGAGGCTGAGGGCAGCATAGAGGGGACGGCACACGGTGGAAACCGCCAGGGGCTTCTCCTTTGAGGGATCCGTTCTTGCGTTGTTCTGGGGATCTAACTCATCGTCGCCCCCTAGGGACTGGGCGTCAAAGCTCAGGTCTGTTCCAGTGTCTCGATCTGGCTTGTTTCTCTGGTTTCCATGTTGGGCCCCATTGACTGTGTTGTTGAGGCTGTCCAGAGAGAACGGGCTGTGCTTCGTGTTCAGAAGGCTGGACTTGGGGGAAGCCTGTCCGTTGGTTTTGGGCGTCACTGGAGGCTGTAGCTCGATAAACGCCAGCGTTTCCTGCTGGCACACGGCAACGTGCTTGTGGTGGCATGGCCTCAGGAGGGGCCTGTCATCCCGGGCCTCGCTCAGAGCCTGGGTCTCGCCTGAGCCAGGGATCCACATGCTGGGGCTCTCTCCTCGGCAGCGGAAGGCGTGGAGGTGAGGCTGGAAGTCAGGGAGAGGAGAGAATCCATACCCGGGGAGCATGGCTGAGAGAACGCATGGGAGCTGGGGAGCAGGAAGAGGGAAGAGAGGAGGAGGAGAAAGAAATGAATATATTTGATCTCACTGAAAAATACGGAGAACGACACACTTGGACCAGGGAACGCCTAAAAAGTAGGCCATGCTTCCAGAGAACCATACCAGCAACAAAACCATATTGAACAGTTAACAATGTGGGGAGTCAGGTGGCTGAGTGGTTAGGGAATCGGGCTAGTAATCAGAAGGTTGCCGGTTCGATTCCTGGCTGTGCCAATGACGGTGTGTCCTTGGGCAAGGCACTTCACCCTACTTGCCTCGGGGGAATGTCCCTGTACTTACTGTAAGTCGCTCTGGATAAGAGCGTCTGCTAAATGTAATGTAAATGTAAATGTATGACTGGTCATGTCGCCAGAGGATTCCCTGGAGTGAATCAAATGTGACACAGCGGTGGCAAACAGGCCAGAGTGTTCCAGTAGATGCTTCTGTTAGGGCTTCTGGGTCTGTCCTGGAGCTTGTACTGTTCTTTCACTGTACACTACTTACTCATATGGTATGTTTCCAATAATACCTGTCAAACATAATCATATCTGTGTCTCACAGGATATATAACCCATTGAAATCCATTCATCTGGACTCACTACAAGGTGGCTAAACCAAGCCATGCATTGATTATATAAACACCCGAAACTGTGTTTATATACTGAGTGCTGATATTCTGACACGTGCAGGATGTGCTTCCCTCTAACTCACTCACCTTCATACACACACACCTTCATACACACACACACACTCACACACACACACACACACACACACACACAGGCCTCTAAGTCTGGCCTATGTGGCTGCTGATCCGTGTCTTCCTGCTCTTAATTAGAGGCTGCTTCACACACCGTTCTTAGCCCCTGTACTTATCCCCTCATCACACACACACACACACAACCCCTTCATCTTCATGTGCAGATGGCATGCTGGGCCTGGCCAGAGCTCTCTATGTCACACAGCAGATACAGCACAGACACTGATAAGACAGAGAACACAGAATCCTGATCACGCTTGCTGTTCACCCTATTAGACTCATCTATCACTCTGTCTGTCTGCTTGTCAGCCTGCCTGTCTGTCTGTCTGTCTGTCTGTTTGTCAGCCTGCCTGTCTGTCTGTCTCTTTTGTCTACAAAGCTACCCATTTTCCTTTTTCCAATATTTTCTTGTTTCTGAATAGGTAATCTTCTCTGTACTAGAATCACCACTCAGTTAACCAGGACATGCCCCAGTTAAAGTGACACACACACACACACACTCAAGCATCCTCTTACCATAGACACTCTTGCAGGCACGTGAACATACACAAAAACACACCATGCACAAACACACACAATCCACCCTCTCCTTTAACACAACCACACCCACACACTCTCTCTCCCTTTCCCTCTCTCTTTCTTTTGTATCACTCTCTGACTTACACACACACACACACAAACACACACACTAAGGCATGCCCACAAACACACACAAACACACAAACACACACACAGGAGCAGACACAAACGGTTACCTGTTCCCTGTCCCAGACAAAGGCAGTCTTTATCCCAGTGACTGGGGAGGCAGTCCGCAGCTCAGGACACCTGAGAGGGTGTGGGAACGTCGAACTGCTTCCATGCACATACAGTCGGGATACAACGCCTATTAACTCTATATACTATATTCTACTCTATAGATATCAGAACTCACCTGTTACTGGCAAAGTAAAGCCGGCAAACAATATATACTTCAGATAAGTGTGGTTGACATTCCCACAGTTGGTTTGTATTGGCATGATTTCAGCACATAGGCCTACAGCAATTCCAGTAGGATAAGTTAAATAACTCAGGATGACTCCCTGTGATTGTAACAAGCGACATTTTAATCTGCATACAATCCCCCCCACTTACATTCATATGAGGCAGGTGTTATGTATTGATGTTCTGTTTGTCCCTTTTGGTTACCAGTAACGCCCCCCTTTCTAGCGGATGTGGAATCTTGTATGCAGTTCGTTGATAAAGGAACGGGTAATGTGGTTTCATCTCCCATCATGTTTAGTGTATTTTCTAGTCGTATAAGGTGCACTACACCACAGCAGGGGTGTGAATCCCATGCACTGATACCATTGTCACAACGCTACGTTTTCAAAGGGTTTATAATTTGCCTTATCATAAGCTGTTATTTGTGAGTGTTATGGACTTTGCTTTATGAGGTTCTCCCTGTAATCTATGAAGGCCTCTGTTAGACAGAATGTCTACATAGTTAGTTAATGAGTAGCACCTTGGCATAGCTTCTATGGCAGTTACAGTACCATATGATTAAAGTAGAGTATTCGACATTGATGTGCATCTTAATCCCTTAATAGAATAGATGGTTTGTTCACATGAACATGAACTCAGTGCTGATTTAGCGTCATGAAAAGCTTTGAAACTATTACAGTTAGACACTAAAAAGTGGCTGGGCACTTTGGTGCAAAGGTCATGCAGTAGGCAAATGCATCATGTGACTTCCCTCATAATGATGTTGTTTTAATTGTTAACGACCATGTCATGAGTATGCTCAGGACACAGTCAGGTGGGGGGTCAGATGGCTGAGCGGTTAGGGTTATTAATCAGAAGGTTGCCGGTTCAATTCCTGGCCGTGCCAATGACGTTGTGTCCTTTGGCAAGGCACTTCACCCTACTTGCCTCGGGGGAATGTCCCTGTACTTACTGTAAGTCGCTCTGGATAAGAGCGTCTGCTAAATGACTAAATGTAAATGTATGCACCCACCACCTTCATAGCACATCATTACCATCAAACGCATTCTAGGACCATACTTTGTCTCTCAGTCCAGTTTCAGAACTTCATTCTTTTCAACTGCCACTAAATCCGGTCTAAACCTTTCACGCCTCCGCGGGTAGATCATAACATTGGAAAAAGAAAGCCTGTTTAAAACAGTGGCTTATATCCCCTCCCCTGTCTGCCAATCTTGTCTATGTCTAATAAGTCTCTGTGTGTGTGTGTGCACATGTGTTTGTGAGTATAACGTGCGTGTGTGCATATGTGCATGTATGTGTGTGTGTATGAATGTGTGTGAGTGTGTGTATGAATGTGTGTGTGTAAGTGTGTGTGTTTGAGCGGAGTGCAGAGGCCTGGCAGGGAGGTGTGACCAGGTCCTGTGTGTGTGTGAGGCAGCGATGATGCCGTGTCGCAGAGGAGTACTAATTGTCTTGAGGCAGACAGGAGGACTGCTCTCCCAGACCCACTGGGTTACATCAGAAAGACAACCCAGTCTTTTGGCTCAAGATCCACTACCCACAAACTATTCTAGACACGTTTGAAGAACGACTGAGGTTGTTGTAAATATAAGGGCAGTATACCGTGTATGACACTAAGGTGACACAGATCAAAAGTGTCATACTGTGTGTGAGGAGAGATTATAAATTCAGTATATGTTGCAGAATAAGAGAATAACAGCAAACAGCTGAAGGAACACTCTCTAAGAGCACATCTGAGCATCACAGGAGACGGGGGGACTATCCGTCTTACAGCATGTGGAAAGAGGATATCTGTGTTTTCATTACGGCCGTGGTAGAATGTGGGTTAAAGAGTTCCATTGTATGAATCTGCCTTCTGTTCAGTGTACACACAGGTGAGCTTCCCAGAGGCAAGGAGAAAGAAGCCCCCCTCCCCCTAATGTTTACACATGCAGTGGGTCCTAATCCTGTTTTTAAGCCCCGGGGGCAACTAGCCGTGTCCTACGAAGACACCATGCAGGCCCATACTGACAACCTGGCTTAGGCTCTCACAAAGACCTGACACATGGAAGACCTTGGGTGGACCGCACCTGAATGTGGGGCAGTGTGACACCAGCTGCCTTTGATTGAAAGCGACACAACGTAAGAAAGGCTCCCCGTGACCCCGGACGACCCCCGTGACCGGCTGCTCGGCATCACGGCTAATAGAAACCGGCAGCACAAACAACGTCCTTAAAAGCCCACAAAAATGGGGAACATCTCACATGTAAACGCCAAGACTGGAGCACTTTGCCTTCCCACTCCCACATCCTGTCTTTTTCACAACCCCCCCCCCCCCCCCCCATCCCCCCCACCCCAGTCTCACCCCCGCCAAACAGACAGACTGTGTTAGTGGACGCATGGACCACAGTAACTTGCCTAAACATAGTTTCATGGATATCAAGCACTGAAGTGGGCTCTAGAAAGATTAGGTCTATTATAACGATTTAATTAACTAATGACTCTAAGATAACGTCCAAGGCCAAAGAATAACCGTTAACATTAAGGTGTTAAGTTCCAACTTTTGGTTAAGGAAGACTCAAACGGTTTTGTTGAGGTTCTTTGCCCTCAAACTGTCAATCTGATATGTTAGACCTGATTACCTCAGTACTACATTCATAGGATGACCTACTTTGAACAACTTTCTGATATCTTTTGTGTTTGTTCGAAATCCTTCTCTCCATCCCTGTTTTTGCACTCAATCCCCATTGCTGTTTTCAACCAAGCCATCGTTTTCTTGGCGTTGCTAATGTTTGTTATCTGGACAGGTATGGACAAGTCATCCCCAGCTTTGCTTGTTGTGAAACCTGATCGAATGTCAGAAACACACCTTGACGCTGACCATGGAGCAGGTCTCACGGAAATATGTGTTTATGCCCGTAGGTGAAACTAAATAGCAATAAAAACTAAAGTGTGTGCAGTCATTAGGATTAAGTGGTGAATAGGAGGGAAGCTAACCGGCGACAATACAACAGATAAAGAACTCCAGAATTATCTCCCAAGCTAGCAGCCAAGTGAATAGTTTATATCGAATTATCTTTTATATTTATTATCGTTTATATTTCTATATTTATAAATATAAACGATAATAATCTAATGTGCATTTTCAAAAAAAAGGCCATTCAAATTTTAAACTGTAGCCTATGAATGAACCTGAGGGATTGTGTGAAACTCACCTTATTAAAAGAACTACCGTGCCCTACCTAGTCCCAGTCTGACACAGCCTGAAGGCTACAGTCCTAGACAGATGTGCAAGCCACTCAGGCGGAGAAGCGCCTCATTCACGCAGCCACAGGGCTTGGCCTCTGTTAATGCTTTTACATTCACTTATACAGGGGTGCAAACTCTCTCCCGCACACACAAGAAAAGGAAAAGACGTACATGTTCTCAAATTTGGCAGGAATTTATATCGAAATGTTACCCAAACATGAGAACATCTGAGACAAACCAGAAAATGTCATGTTTGATGCGTTTTGTTTTGGATGTTCACAGTAGGTCTATAGAAAAAAAGGAGATATATCTTGACTTTTTGAGTTGAACAATTGAGAACAACTTGCACTGTCTGTGTTTTCACAGTAATAGCACATAACAGGCTGCAGCCTATTAAGAAGCACATAACATCACAAACAAATACAGTCACAATCAAACCAACAAATAAGCGAAAAACACCTGGAAAAAAACGCAACCGTTTTTTTTATACAGGCTACTGTTTTTTCATTGATACCAGCGAGTTAAGTTACAAGTTCATGTCCAACTTCATTACCGCCCTGCCCCCATCAGGACTCCTTTCCACATTCCCTTGATTACAAGTCTCCTGTCATTCCTCTGAAATTACCGTGTGGAAGAGCGGCAGAAGACAAACAAAGACGCTGGACTTTCCACGTGCAGAGGCAAAGACCGCTATTAGTACATGTAGACTATAGGTCACTGTTTTTTGGGGCCGAGGTGTGAGGGTAAAAGAAAGTGGTTAACCTCATGAAATATCAGTGAGCATTCATTTAACAGATGGCTATGTTCAGTGAGTTCAACACTTGAGTGTAGTTTGGTTTTTGGAAACCAGGTCAGTCGAAGCATTTCACATACTGCCAGCCGAAATAGGCAAGTATGTCACTCTTGTGATCTGATTTTCATAGCACAGCCTCAGTCAGAATCTGAGGGAGAATGTGTGTATTTTTGTGTGTGTGTGTGTGTGTGTGTGAAAGAGCTGGATAGGCTATGGAGTATGTGAGTGCAAGTAAGATTTGCATACAAGGTCAGAGAGAGAGAGAGAGGTAAACACAGACAGGGTGTGGTACTGTCCTGTCCTGTAGTGCTCCCTGTACATGGACTGTACACATACAGTCTGCACTGACTGACAGGTGATGGGGCAGGTGCTCCAGACTCCAGCATAACAGATTTAGAGAGAGGGAGGGGGAAGAGAGAGAGAGCGGGAAAGGGGAGAGAGGGTGTGAGATACAGGGGAGAGAGGGATCTTGGAGGGTACAGGGGCAGGATAACTTAGGTACTAAACTTAGTTCTACATCTCAGAAAGAGCCCATGACTGAAGTGAACTACTCAAAAAAGCTTAATATCAAGAAATCACCCTTCGGCAAAACTCAAAAAGAAAGAATGTGAGTAGTAATAACTGGATAAAGTACTATTGTATTTCCACAGATATTATCTGTCTAAGATGACTACTGAGCCTGTGACCATTTAAAATTCCCGGAGGCTTGCTACTCGTAAGAGGCCCTCAACCAAGCCAACATTACAGTACATTCGTAGTGCACATGCACAGTAATCCAAATCACAACGTGACTCAATCTTTCACACACTACGCTGAACCAACCTACAGTCTTGAGCTGAGACAGCACACACGCTGTTTGTCTGACCTCCAGCTGTTGTGTTGTCTGTGAGGACGGTGCCAGACAGGTCATGGCTGAGCCATCCAACAGACAACACGGTGTGACATCACAGACTGTAGAATTTAAATCCAAAGACTTCCTTGTAGACTTGTCTACACATCAGCATGGTTCAGGTGAGTCCTTTAGCATATCAAAACATGCTTAAAGTGCAACAAGTCTGCATTTAGACCACCTGTGTTGTGACTATCCACAATGGATTTATCATATCGCACTTCGTCAATTCATATCAAGGCACAGAAGCCTACACACACGCTTAGACACACTATTCTGTTCGGATGACAGCACCCTTATTCATCGTCTAGACAGACAGAGAATCTAAGGGATTGTTGCACTTGCGTCCCCTTATCTTACCCTCTCAACTCAGAACCATTTCTGATGAATTATCTATAAGCATCAAACTTAGAAGAAGTCTTTGGGGACATGTCCCACTTCCAACAGGTCGGGGGGAAAAGCGTGCCTAAGAGCCAGTAATAGCCTCTGAAGCACTGAACACATATTGCCTAGCTGTTGAATGCCATCATTGCATCGTTTGTTTGTCCCTTATAAGAGAGTGTAAACAACTTCGGTCAATAGCAGTTCTTACGACAGAGCAGAGTAAATGGACAAACAACTTATAGAGGTTGTGAGAGAGGAAGAGAGAGGAGAAGAAAAAAAAGGGAGAAGTAAAGAGAGAGAACGAGAGAGAGGCTGGGTGTAAGAGAGGGAGAAGCCTCCCTCTGCAGAAACACTGCCTCTGAGAAACACACACAAACACACACACACGCACACACATGGGTGCTCCTTGGTTTACAGCCTAGGGTCACTAAACCAGCTCGAGGACTGAGGAAGGTAGCAAAAGGAGAGAGAAAGAGTACGACAAAGCTTATGCACCTCTGTGCCAAGATTCAGCCATGTACAGTCTTTTTTAAAACCCATCTCCCAGCATACTCCAGACATGCTGCTACTTGCCCCGTTTAGCTGCAACTCAGCGCTCTCACACTGTAGCAGTTACAGTCAGGTCTGTGGCTCGCAAATGGCTCACCAGCTATGCCAAAACATTATCAATTCAGACAACAACGCTGTATTGGAATACATTTTCATGTCATGACCAAGCTTAAGAGGATATGCCTCTACTTGCATTAGTTATGAAAGTAGCATTTGTATTAGCATAACGTTAGAAAGTTAGCGTCCTGAACCAGCAGTGATTTGTTGCATGTTTTGAATAGTGTTTGGATAAAGCATCATTGAACATTCTCCCTATTCTCCTTTCTGGTTTTTCAAAGAAACCATTAGAGGTTTTTTTCTCCAGTATAATTTGTTGTTGCAGGAATAACCTACCCAATACTAAAACTAAAAGTACGAAATAGTAGTCTTAAAGCTCCTTTAAGATCGGGCTTTCTACCAGTGAACCTATTTCATGCACCGTGCTGAGATAGACACAGCGCACCTGACATGCAGCCAAACACAACTTTTCTAAAGTAAGCACAAGGAACTGTTACCTCTATCACCAAACAAAACAATCCCCATTTTCACACACCCAACCCCCCCCCCCCCTCCCCCCAGCCAGTCCTAATCTGGTGACAACCGACAACTGGTACACAATTCATTAGACTACAATTCGGGTTGTTCATGCTACCAACACAGATAGGGACTCCCAGACAGACGGTATGGATGTATGTTGTACCTCATGGGTATCAGTATCTTGTGGGCTGGACCACGCCAGCAGCCGTGTTCAAATCCCAGCCATCCTAGCGTGATAGTCGAGCCACTGTGTCATCCATGACTGCCTTGAGTTCCTCACGGCTTCTCTTCCCTGTTCTCTCTCGTTTTAACTCCACTGTTCCGCAGACAGGACGGCAGGGCAGGAAAACTGTCCCGAGACGCTCCTGCTCTCCTTCGTCCCAGTCTCCTCTTTTCTTCTCCTTGGCGAAAAAAAAAAAGTAAAGAAGAGAGGCAGAAACACTGTGGTGGCTGTGCCGGCTACTTACAATGCAGATCCCTCTTCAGGTTCTCTGCTCCCTTTCCTCGCTCACATTTCTCTCTGCCTCTCTCTTTCCCTCCCTCTCCCTCCCTCCCTCTCCCTCCCTCCCTCTCTCTTTCCCTCCCTCTCTCTTTCCCTCTCCCTCCGCCCCTCCCTCTCTTTCCCTCTCCCTCCCTCCCTCCCTCTCTCCCCCCCTCCCTCCCTCCCTCCCTCCCTCTTTCCCTCTCCCTCCCTCTCTCCCCCTCCCTCTCTCTTTCCCCCTCCCTCCCTCCCTCCCTCTCTCCCCCCTCCCTCTCTCTTTCCCTATTGCTCCTGTTGGGGAAGTGCACTTTCCCCGTTCCTGTCTCTCCTCCCTCTCTCCCTTTTTTTTTCTTCCTGTCTAATAGTTATTTAGTGTTTCATTTCAACACCTGCTTATAGAGAGAGAGAGCGAGAGAGAGAGAGAAGAATGAGCTACCAGCCATCTACTTGGAAGAAAAATGGTTCCTTCTTTGTGTGTGTGTGTGTGCTGCGGTTAGATTTGTGTGTCAAACAGAAGCCTGCTGGTGTGTAGGAAGCACATGGGGGGGGGGGGGGGGGGGGGGGGGGGGGGGGGGGGGGGGGGGGGGGTGTGGAACGGAGGTTGACTCAGTGGGAGGATTCAGGACAGTGTTTAATAAGAATGTGCTTGTCTGTGTCTGTGTGTATTTGTGTATGGTGACTGAGTGTGTGCACATGCCAATAGCTGCACTGTGCATGTGTGTGTGCATGCAAGCCATAAACTGGCAGTTTGAAGAAAGAACTGCCAACTCATGTTGAAACTATCCTTTTAATTCATTCCATCTCTCTTTCACTCCTACAATTTAATCACCTTAATTACTCCCTAAACAGACCTGTAAGGAGGGGAAACAGGTTGCCACGGGCCGACACTTGCTTCAGCCTTGATGAGCAACAAACTAACTGGCCTGAGATGACACCACAGACTACTCAAAGTATCAAACCGAAGAAAAACAAGCCACGAGATCTGATCGATCTGAAACAGTGAGCCGTATTTTTGTTTTACCTTCGATCAAGCCATTCATTAGTAATGCCCCTCAGTTAAAATGACAACAGAAATGTGCACATTAAAGTCAAGATGATTGTTCAGCCAGTATGTTGTGGGTTTCAATCCCTCTCGAGCATACATTGTATCACAGGGTCGAGTCCCACCCCCCTGTAGATTCCATACATAGTTTATAAGTCGCTTAGGATAAAAGCATCAGCTAAATGAATACGAGGTAAACAAACACATAATCATCAGGATGATTTAGGCTCTTCTCTCCCCTCTGCGTCACAAGGTTGCAGTGGTGCAGGATTCTTTTCCCCCTGTACATGTCATTCTGCCCTCTTGTTTTACATGTCGGGGAGATCCTCCAGGACGGCTACAGAGTTTGTATTAGAGTACATTGCTGGAGAGGGCCTGTTGTCCACGCTGCATACCTCTGCTACCTGACATGTACTAACGTACTCTTCCTCCAGGCACAACGGCAGAGGCACGCTCAGCAATCCAAACAATCAAAAAGTCGGTGAACTCGCAAAGAGGGGGGGGGGGGGGTGGGGGTGGTGGGGAGAGAGTGGGGGGGTGGAGAGAGAAGGAGAGAGAAGGGGGGTGCAAAGAGAGAGGGGGGTGGAGAGAGAGAGGGAGAGAGAGAGAAAGACGGGGAAATAGGATAAGAGAAGGATATGGAGAGAGAGAGAGAGAGAGAGAGAGAGAGAGAGAGAGAGAGAGAGAGAGAGAGAGAGAGAGAGAGAGAGAGAGAGAGAGAGAGAGAGAGAGAGAGAGGGAGGGGGGTTGGAAAGAGAGGGAGAGAGCGAGAGAGTGGGTTGTTTAGCGATAAAGGGAGTGATTCGAAGATGAGGCTAAGAGAGTGAGTCAAAGATGGGAGTGAGAGAATGAGAGACAGAGAGAGCAAGAAGGGGAGAAGGGAATGGACGGAGAGCGAGATAGGGACGGAGAGCGAGAGAGGGAGGGATATGGATAAAAAGAGCAGTTGCCCAAGGCCTCAGGAATATTTTCTAGAGGGCGGAGGGGACGAGAGAGAAATCATTAAGAGAAGAACACCTGTCTCTTTCTGACTCCCAATAAATCAACATAGTTTCATCTGTCTCTGTCCCTGTAGACAGACTGAACATTTCTGAGTTTGTGAAGCGCAGGGAAGGGTTAGAGGAGACATACCAGTTTGACAACAGTTTGTATCATTTTAATTTGCAAAAAAAAAAATCAGCTGTTACATTTATGTTAACGTTGAGTTCAAAGGTCAATTACATTCCAACACTGTGTAAAATGTCAGTAATTATTTTTATAGTAACCGAAGGACAATAATTACCAGCTCACCATCAAGCAGAATTGTGGATCAGCAAAAATGTACCCATCTCGAGTCTATTCTGTAAACCTGAAACCTGGGTTCTACCAACCTGCAGGGAACCCCCCACAACGCTCCAGCTCTCTTTCAGCACATGTGAATCACTCAGTTACGAGTTTGGTGCAATGCCAATCATGCAAGACATGAATTCAGGGTGCTGATGCTGGTTTGCAGAACAGAACTTGACGACACTGCAGAGTTTCAGAACCAGACCAGAGTTCTGCTGTAAACAATCTCATGGACTGACTGTTTCACATGGACAAGCAGCCCATGAGAAAATAAGTCAGTATAACTATAACAACCTGGTTTTAAAAATCTATTCTGCGTATCCCACTGAACCCCCATGCCCCCCCTCCCCAACCCACCCAAACACACACACACACACACACACACACACACACACACACTCCACCGCCTCCCTTTCTTCTTCTTCTTCTCACTGTGCACCCCCGCCCCAGCTTCCGCACTGCGGTCCTAACTCATGTTGCCAGAGGACGCGTCGCTTGCTTCAGGGCACACAGCATAGTTGAGTTTGGACAGGGAGAGTTGGGAAGAGAAGAAGGCAGGCAGGCAAAAGTCTGAGCAGCGTAAAACAGCTGATGAACCACTACAAACTGACACGAAGAGAACAGTTCACATATCTTTTGTCCATTATACTGTTACAATCCAGGATTATATTCATGACTACGCAAAAAAATAAATGATAGCAAGACAGGAACAAACATGTACAAACGACCATCATGGACTCATCGTAACAGCCCGTGCTACAGTAGACTGCAGGAGTGTGTGAGGAGTACTCACCCCAGCCCGGACATTAACCACATGAAACACACCACAACAACAGTGCAGTCTGAACACGAGGGCACACACACCGACGGACACGGCCCCGACGCCAAGGCCCCGACGCCACGGCCCCGACGCCACGCCCCGACGCCACGGCCCCCCGACGCCACGGCCCCCCGACGCCACGGCCCCGACGCCACGGCCCCGACGCCACGGCCCCGACGCCACGGCCCCGACGCCACGACTCCGATGCACAGTGACGGACAGTCACGTCTCAGGGGGATGGAGGGGGCAGAGGGAGAAATGTGTTTGTTAGGGGAAGACCTGCAGTGATACTGCAGTTTAGTGCTTTTAGGGTTTAACCTTTGAGGGGCTTTTAGGGTTTAACCTTTGAGGGGCTTTTAGGGTTTAACCTTGAGGGGCTTTT